>NC_056733.1:583270827-583453327 GCF_019279795.1 Protopterus annectens | reverse complement strand
TCACCTAGATTTATGTTAGAAGGCTGAGCAATTCACTAAAAACCTTTCCAAAGTTACTTGACTGCAGGATTGGGCCTTTGGTATTTTAAATCAGATTATGGTCAATAAGCAGATATCCATTAACTACGAAAAAATGAAAATATATGTGTATACTATATCAGTATTTTTATTGGTAAGCAAATGTGAACTTTATTAGCTAAGGTAGATGCATATTTATCAATTTATTTGGATAATGTATCCTTAAGTGTACTGTTTCGGAATAATTATGTTCTATAAATGTTCAGAGTTTCTCTCCATGGGACTTCAGTGAAAATAGAATCTTCCACTTTGAACATTCTTAATCAACATTTGTAAATAAATGGATGGACAAGGCAAATTGACATGTACATAAATGCATTAGAGAGATGGAGAGACAGGTAGTTAAATGTGAATAAATTACATAGATTACACAGCTAGATGACAGATTAACAATACAGACAGACCTAAATAAATAAAGAAATACGCTAATGTATATAAATTTCATAGACAAGATAGCTAGATGATAGACAGACAGATGTAACTCAATGTCTAAATGTCAATAAATTACAGCGACAAGATTGCTAAATGTTACCTAGTTAGCTAGGTAAAATAACTGCCTTTTGAGAGATGCAGCTTACCCCACTGCAGACTTGGCTGCACACTATGGATAAGAGGCCTACAACCCAAGTGCAGAAAGCATATAATACAGCAAACCGACAGGTGCATATCATAGATCACCTAAAGATGCATTTCTGCTGTCTTCATGTCTCTGGCTACGCACTGCAGTATACATCAGCTAAAATGTGCTCCAGGGGCGAGTTACATTATCTTTCGCATAACATGAATAGGAACACAATAGTTCTGATTTTTCCAAAACCAGGCTGGAATGTCCTGGTGATGAAATAAGTAAGACTTCAATGGTGCTCCATCATCAGCAAGATGACAAAGAGCAGAACCAGCATGCCAAGGTATGACCCATCGAATGTGAGCAATTAATATAACATCTGTATGCATAGAACTAGTGTGGTATGTGCTAAACTATGTTATATGGTATGTCTGTGTAGAACTCTTTGTGATGTTGGTATTTGTGTGTTACAATGACGCTTGCTTAGCCAATCATGAATCAAGTAAATACCTGTGCTAAAGTTCAGACTGAAGAAGGTATCAGCATTATGATGGGATGCTGTGGCAATGTCCATATTATTGTCAGATGCTACAGGTGTGTAGATTCTGTGCAGTCACTGTATGTAATGACCTTGAGGAACAAACAATAATCCTCTCTTTCGACACTTGCATTGAGTGTGCCATGTTGTACTGGTGTATGTGCAGTGTCAGTGCATACCTTCCCAATACTGATAGCTACAAGAGTTGGACTGGAGAGTGGTGGGCAAAACTGTGTTTGCCTGAGGTGCCCATCCGTGGTACTGTCTACAGCTGTAGTGTTCTTATACAGATATAGTGACAGCGGCCCCTCTTCCAACACAGGCCTTACATTTGTGAGAAGAGCTTAGGCAACATTTTTATTACTGCTCAAGATTTCTTCTCTGTTGCTGTGGATTTTTACCAGAGATCTGTTGGCAGCAACCATGGTCTTACAACTGTACATTATTGTGTATGCAGCCAGACTATTTCCACAGCATCTATGCTTACAATGTAATGCCATGGAACACATTATAAATGACCACATAAACTATGATATCAAAAATCGTATTAGGCTTGACCCTCAGCAATTTGGTTTTGTTGAGGTAGGAACCTACCTAATAAATCTGGTTAACTTCAAGAGAATTACGCAGGCTGTTGGCAGTGTCATGGTGTTCACATGACATACATTGACCTGGCCAAAGGATTCAACACTATATCCCATGCAGGCAGAGTAAGTCTTCTTCTTTTGGCTGCTCCTGTCAGGGGTCACCACACCAGGTCACTGGTCCATAGAACAAGTGGCAATAAAGTTTTACGGTGTTGGGTTGCCAGCCCAGCCCCTAACCTTTCTCAGAAGGTACACACTCACACCTAGAGCCAATTTAGAATTTCCAATCCAGCTGCAGCATGTTTTAGGAATGTGGGAGGAAACTGCAGCACCTGGAGGAAACCCACATGAGCAAAGGGAGGATATGCAGACTCCGCACAGAAGGCACCCCAGCTGAGAATCAAACCAGAGAACCTCTTGCTGTGAGGCAACAATGCTAACCACTGCTCCATGCAGGCATTGTAATTCTTAGCAAGTTTACTTAAAATCACAAAAGTGTGCTGCTTATATAATATACTCAGTAAAATAGTAAAACTTACTTATCTCAAACCTTGTAGGACATGATGATTCACTCAGATCTAGTAGATTAGGTCAAAGTTACAAGCTTACAGCATTTAATAGATCATAACAAATGAGTACAAGACTGCACAAATGAGGGTGATTTTTAGCAACACAGAGAACAGATGAAAAAAGCTCAAAAACACATTGGCCAATAGCAAGCGATCAAGGCAAGTTAGTGGTCCAGTTATCCCAACATTGATGAGCTAGTGGTCCAGTTATGCATGTACAGAACACTCTGGCTCCCTGTAGATATAACTGTGGCTCCATCAAAGATGTGCATTTAGTAAACACCATAAGAGTTGAAGTAAAACCAAATGGCAGAGTCTAGAATTGATAACTTAATCTAATCCATAGGTGCAGACATCTCCTGGATCACTTGTCAGTTTTTATGTTGAGGTAGACATCATGGAGGTCTAAATACCACATCCAGTCTTCTGCTAGATAAGGAAGAAATAACTGCAGTGATACCAATGAAAACAGTTTCTTTGAGGGTGAATGCAATACCTCCAAATCACAAGGTACATGGTTTGAGCCTGACCATCTTCCAATGCCTGTGTAAAGATTGTATGTTCATCCCCTGTCTCTGTGAGGTTCTTTCTACTTCCTAAAAGCATGCTTGGTGTTTCCACCTCAAACTCACCCAAACGATTGAATAGAGTCATGGGCAGAAGCACATATTCTAGATTGTGCATATCAGGAGGAAAGTTATGTAGACCAACTGCTTCCGGCATCATGGTGTGGTGTGATCTATTTTCTAAAGTGGAGAACATGGACTCCATGTCAGGGTACCCACTCGATGGTGTAAAAATTGTTTTCTAGGTGATTAGGTCAAATTGACTAATGTTGCCAAAAAATAGGTATTTGTCAGTGATAAGTGGCTTGAAGATCGAACATACACCGGGGACCCATGGTAATGGTATGAGGGGTCTAGAGGTTCCTCTACTGGTCAGTGTGTGCCTCTCATAAAGCCCAGTAGCCCTCGATCAATAAGCTCCTGGTTGTTTGGTGTCCAGTTTCTTAGCCTGGGTTACCTGGGATTGTTCTGGGAAAACGCTGGACATAAAACTTGCTAAACATGAGCTGGGTATTACTACAGTGAATAAAGATTCATTGATAGGATGCAGCTTGGAAGTGGATGATATGATGTTAATGAGGAGACTGACTTCCTCTGTATCTAGGAGACACAGTGGAAGGATAGTGTGGCAAAGTTACCTTGCTTAGTATCCAGAGTCTACTACTCAGAGGGAAGACAGATGAGAAATTGTGTAGGAATTGTGGTGAAGGAGAGTCTTCTAAAGATATCAAGGGATGTGATCAGAATTAGTGATAGATTCATGACAATCAGTCTGCATTGTAAAATTAGGGCAGTGTTCATAATTTCAACCTGCTCCCAACAGCAGGGTTCTGATGACAAGGAAAAGAGTGTTTTCAGGCAGCAGTTGCTGGACCTATTGGATAAAGCAGAACAACACAAGTTGGTGTAGATAATGGGAAACCTGAATCCTCATAACAGAACTGAAATAAGACAAAATGGAGACTGCCTATTTTCACATGGGTGCAGCAAAAGGAATAAGGAAAGACAGCAATTCCAGACTTCTGTTTGACATATGGCTTGATGGTGGCCAACACATGGTTCTGAAAGAGAGAAACAGGCACAAGATCACATACAAAAGTGGCCAGCATACAACTCATGTAGCCTTCCTCCTAGAAAGGAAATAGCACTGAGGCAGAATAAGAAATTCTAAAATCTTCCCCAGTGAAACAGTCAGTCCACAGCATAAATCATTGGTGGCCACAGTCAGCTGCAAGTAGTTTTCAAAGAAGGTTCTAAGGTCAACAGAGATTAAGCTTAAGACCTGGATGTTTGATGGGGTGAAAGCACAAGAATTCAAGGAAGTACTCAGGGCATTAGCTTTTCAAGAAGAAGAAGATGGAGTTGAAGCAGAGTGTTAGTGTGTCAAAACAGCATGCGTGAAGATTATAGAACATATATGCAGCCAAGCCAGCTATGGAAATAAGTTACATAAAGACAGCTGGTGGTGGAATGCAGAATGTGCAGGAAGTCATCCAAAGAAAGATGGAGTGCATGGGGAAGGAAATCAGGAAAAAGATGGAGATAGGAAAGCTGGATCAGGCTAAGAAGGAATTCAGGTTGGCTAGCAAAGATGCTGGGTGAGTTAGGGAAGAAATGGCTCCTGAGGGTACTCATAGCAGTATGGAGAGAAAGGTGTATCCCAGATGACAGGAGAATATTCATTCTAGTGCCAGTGTTCAAATACAAAGGGGGTATTCACAACTGCAAGCAGTACAGAGGTATCAAAACTCATGTTACACTGCACAAAAAGGTGATTGATAAATCAATATACAAAGTAGCATAAAGTAAGATGGGAGATGAGTAGTTCAGATTCAGTTCATTATGCAGCTTAATGGACCCAGTGTTTGCAGTGAGACAGATAGTGACAGTAAAGATAGAGATAAGGAAAGAGTCCAGCTGGGCATTCCTAGGCTTGAAGAAAGCATATGACAGAGTCCCAAGAAAGTTGATTTGGGCAGTCCTGCAATGGGTCAAAGTCCCAAAACATTGGTAGAATTAATGCAGACAATGTACAAGGACACAATGTCACCAGTAAAACAGTGCTCAAACAGGGGTTCCCAGTCAGACTGAGTGCATATCAGGGTTCATCTCAGAGTCCACTGCTATTCATACTGATGATAGATTACATTAAAAAACAGGATGTAGGGGACAGATCAGCAAAGTTTCTGCATGCAGATAATGTGGCATTACAAGCAGATTCCAACCAGGAACTTCAGCAAATGATAGAGCAATAGAATACAAAACCAAAGGCACATGGGATGAAGCAGAGTACAGACAAGACATATGTCATAGCAGCAAATGGGAAACATCAGAAACCTGAGATAAAAGAGAAAAAGAGTTAAACGGGTTGACAGTGTCAAGTATCTGGGAGGGTTAGTCGAAGATAAGGGGAGTCTAAATGAGGAGGGCAAATACAGACTCAGAAGGGCTGCAGCCAAATGACACAGAGTATCATGAGTAGTGTGTGGCAGAACATTGCCAAAGAAATTGAAATGTAAGGTGTACAAAACAGCGGTGTGACTAATATTCTTGTATAATACAGAAACAGTAATTGAGTGTTCACAGAAATTCATGTGATATAACAGATGTAAATAGGATATATTACTGTGCAGCTAACTTATTAACAGATAAAGTTTTTACCACAAAAAAACACAGGGCAGTAAGGGAAAGGAAGAGAAGAAATCAAATGCTGTCATGGTAGTATTGAATAAAAAAACTATAAAGAGATCAAGTCAAGAAGTGTTTCTGTTAACGAGTACAGGAGAGGGAACAAATTAACAAAAAATACTTAGAAATGTAGACGTGATACAAGCAAAGCACAACAGACCAGGATCTATCCTATAGTATTACAAATAACCTAAGGATGTCAGCACAGGCAGAAAAACCTAGAAGATATGCAGATAAATATAAAGGAAAAGTACAAAATGAGCAATTCATTGATGACCCAAAAGTTGTGTGGAGAATTGGGAAACAAAGCAAAAGGAGTAGAAACACCACCAAAAAAGGAAGATATAGACACCTTTTGGAGAAATATCTGTGAAGATCCCGTGGAACATCTGAACGGATAGAAATAAAAGAAACAGTAAGATGTTCAAATGTACAGGATATGAAATGGGATGATACAACACCCAGAGAAAATGAAACAAAATTATTAAAAGCTCATGACTGGAAAACTCCAGGCCGAGATGCAATACCTAATTTATGACTAAAAGTATTGACACCTTTGCATGAAGATTTAACCCTGAGTGAGAACTATTTATATGCATACCCTGAACGGACACCAACCAGGTTTCCAACAGAAGTACAATATTCTTCCTTAAGGGTGAACCTGCAAGATATCCTAAAAGCTATAGACCAGTAACTTGCCTTCCAATGATGTATACGTTATACACTGGAATTGATGACGATAGAGTTTATTATCATTTGGAAGAAAACTCAGTCATTGCAAGAGAACAAAAGGGTAACAAAAAAAGTCATATGGAATAAAGAATCATTTGTCGTTAAATAAAATCATAATGGAGAATTGTAAAAAGGGGAAGAATCTAAGTATGTTTGGAATAAAGAATCATTTGTCGTTCTTCATAATGAAGAATTGTAAAAAAGGGAAGAATGGTAGGTATGGCATGGATAGACTACAAAATAATTTGACAACATTCCATATTCATGGATAAAGGAGTGCTTACAGATGTATAAGGTGCACCCTACATTGATCAACTACACTACAGTGACCATGAAACAGTGGCAAACCACTTTGTAGCTAAGCTATATAAAGGACGGATTATTATCCCAGGGATACAATTTCAAAGGGGTATATTCCAGGGATTACTCTTTGTCACCGCTGCTGTTTTGTCTTACCCTTAACCCATTAAGTTGTCTACTTAACAAATTAAGTCACGGTTACAATTTGGTTCCCAGAAAACAGCAAAGTGTAAAAAGACTTCTCTCTTTGTGGATGATTTAAAACTATATAGTTCATCAGATGAGGAACTGAAGGCACAACTGTAAGTGGCCAAATATTTCTCGGATGGTACAAGAATGTCATTTGGTCTTGATAAATGTGCATAAGCAACCTTTAGAGCAGGAAAGCTGCAGCACCAAGAAAATGTCAGTCTGGGACAGGAATGTGATATAAAGAAACTTGAGCAGGAGGGAATGTAAAAGTATTTCGGAATTCATGAAGGTTAGACAATAAAACATGAACAAATGTGAATAAAACTTAGGAATATTTTAGTAGACTAAAATTAATACTGAAAGAGCCCTGAATTCTACAAATATAGTCCAAGTTAGAAACCAATTTGCTCTTCCTGTTCTAACTTATAATTTTGGAGTGATTGTCTGGCCCCAAAGGTATTGAATCAGTTGAACAGGAAAACAAGAAAAATGCTTCACTTTTATCAGACAATTTGTAAAAATCAGTGTGTACCAAGATTATATATTCCCCATTCTAAAGGAGGTATGGCCTCCTTAAAATTGATTACATGTATAAATCTGCGGTCACAGGACTGCATACATATCTGCTGATTTCATAAGATCCAGACATGGTGAAAGTTTTAAAACATGAGGAGAACAAGTCTGATGGCTTCCCTGCTTAGTTTAGCAGAAGCATATCAATGTCAAGCAGGAATGGAAATTAAACCAGGAGGAGACAAAATCAAGCAGTAACTTAATGTGCTAAAAAACAAAAGAAAGAATATAAGGTGAAGCATCAGATGAGAAGGCAAGAAATGTGGAAAATGTATAAATATAGTTGCAGGTACAGAAAACTCATGGAACAACTTCATGTTGTTCAGGATCTGACTCTGGAATTGTTGAGAGGTGAATTTAAACCAAAGAATGAAAGGTTAATATTGATGGCACAGGAGGGTGAACTGTATACACTTTGGTTAACAAATTCCAGTTAACATGTCAGAGAAACAGACAAATGCAGGTTTTATAAAACATAACTGGAAACAAGCACACATCTTGTTGCTGGGTGTGATGCACTAATGGTAGAGGGCCTGTATACTGAAAGTCATAATAATTGTGGCAAGACACTTGCATTGGGTGTCTTGCAAACATTACAGTATTGACGTAGCTGAACAGCATTGGAAACATGAGCCACAAGCATTATAGAAAATTCTGAAATTTATATCACATAGGATCAGCTGTTACCAACAGTTCAAAAACAGATGCAGGAAAACCAGATATAGCAATCCATGAACAGTAGACAAAAGCATTAATTATTGAAACTGCTACACCCAGTGATTACAGTGCTTTATGTTCAGTGGCTCTGCTGGACAGAGGCACAGGGAACTAATCTAAGGGGGCGGCGAAAGCCAACACATTCTGGCTAGACTTATAAATGCCTTTGGGCAGATAGCCTAGTATCTACCTATGAACCTATAAAAGAGATGGAGATTAAGTGCCTGAGATGGGTGGCAGGATGCACACTGTGGGACAGACAAGGAAGTGATGACATCAGAGTATAAGATAAATTAGCTCCAATTGCTAATAAATTACAATAGTTTGAACACATGGGCTGAAAAGGAGAAGATTATTGGTGAAGAAGATTTCATAGATACAGGAAGAATACAAAATGAAACAAGAACATCCAGCAAAAAGATGGATAGACTGTATGAGAGAAGACTTGTGACAGTTTGTCTGAGAAGTTAGGAGAGTTTCACTAAATCAAGAGAAGTGGCAACAGTTAGTTATAGAAAATGTTGTAGAAAATCGAAAAAAGGGTTTGATGATGATGATGAATCATAACTCCAATAAGACTGAGGACAATGCTGGCACATGTTACTTCCCATCTACTGAAAATCCATTGTTTGTCTCATCTAATGTCTTATGAGGAAAGCAGGTTTAAATTCAAAGCTTGGGTTCAAATCCTTAGAGTTCCTACATAACATTTATTTTTATTTTATTTTATTTTACATTTGTTAACCGGGCTAGTCTAACTGGATATATTTCCATTTTCAGTAGAGGCCCGGGGAGAAAAGCTCCACATAGAGATAAACACAGTTACATAATATACAAAAAATGAGCTGTGGTAAAAAGGAGAAGGAGGTGGGGATATGCAAATATGCAGGAACACATAGGATTCAATATTAACATAACATAATAGGATTCATCATTCTCACACCATAAAATAAAAAATGAAACTTATTTCACATCATTTTATAGGAAGGTTATAGAAGGAGAGTAAGAGAGAAAAGAGAAATATTCAAAATGAAAAGAGTGAGTAGATCAGAAAGATCTATACTTTCAGTAAAAAGAAATGCACCTAAAGGAGGAGAAGGATATTAGAGAGCTAGCACTTATAAAGTGATGGAAGTAAAGCTTGTAGAAGAAAAAAGGAAGAAGGAGAGGGAGAGGGAGGAGTAGAGGGGATAATAGGGAGATCTAGTCGGGGTTACAGCAGGGACATAACCATTGATTTTTAAGGTAAGTTCTGAGTTTTTGTTTGAACAGAACAGGAGTTGGAATAGAAGTAAGTTCAGTAGGAAGTTGATTCCAGTGTTTACCAAGGGCGTTAGAGAAAAGGGAGTCACCAGCAAGGTTGTTGGATTTAGTTAAAGTTACTAGGAGTTTGCTAGAGGAACGAAGTGAGTTCAGGTTAGAGTAGGGGGTCAGAAGTTTGGAAAGTGCAGGAGTGTTATTAGGTTGATAGAGAGCTCTTTGGACAAAGGAAAGTTGGGAAAGAAGCAACATATTTTCTAATTCCAGCCAGTGAAGTTGCTGAAGGTTCAGGCAGTGGTGAGTTCTAAATTGATTGCCAGTCACAAATCTAGCAATACTATTATATGTGTTAGCCAATTTTGAGAGATTGTTTTTCTTCAGGTTAGTGTAAATTGGTGAGGCATAGAGAAGAGTTGAAATAAGGTGAGAGTGGGCAAGAGTAACTTTGGCTGTCGGGGTTAAGAATGTTCTAATTCTGTAGAGGGAGTCCAATTTTCTGTGTACAGTTTTAATGGTATTATTGATGTGACAATCATAGGTAAGGTTGCTGTCAATCATGACTCCTAGCAGTTTGGTAGTGGAGTCAGCTGATATGAGGGTGCCATTAATAGATGAGATGGAGAAATCTAAAATGGGGGACCTAGTAGTAGGTTTAAAGAGGAGGAGTTTTGTTTTTTTAGCATTTAAAAGTAGGCAGCGTTTTAAGAACCATGCTTCTACTGTGTGGAATACATTTTGAGTAATAGTTTGTAGCTCTGGAATGTTTTTAGCTGAGCAAATAAGAGTGGAGTCATCAGCATATTGTATGCATGTAGCTTAGGGAATAGCTACTTGTAGGTCATTTATAAAAAGGGAGAAAAGGAGAGGTCCAAGAATAGAGCCTTGTGGGACACCAAGAGAAATTGGAAGGAGAGAGGAGAGTTGGTTATCCCAGAGGACAGCCTGTTTCCTGTTAGTGAGATAGGAAGTAAACCAAAGGATAGCCTTAGGTTCTAAAGCAAGAGATTCTAGGATTTTTATGAGGAGGGGGTGGTTAACCATGTCAAAGGCTTTGGACAGGTCAATAAAGAGTGCAGAAGAAAGAATGTTATTATTGCGGTTTGTGTTTATGAAGTCAGTAAAGGAAAGAAGATCAGTGGTAGTACTGTGAAAAGGCCTGAAGCCGTGTTGACAGGGAGTTAGAATGTTATTTTTAGTTAAGTAGTTCATTAGTTGGTAGTGAACACATTTTTCCATGATTTTTGCTAGGGGAGACAGGAGTGCTATAGGCCTGTAATTAGAGTATTCATTGGAGTTACCTCCTTTATGTAGGGGTATAATGTGTGAGATTTTCCAGATGTCAGGTATGGTACCTTCATTAATAGTTCTATTAATAAGGATGGATATGGGATAGGCTATAACCTTAGCTGCTTTTTGGAGGTATTCAGATGGAAGTTGGTCAGCTGATGGGGTACATGGTTTAAGTTTCTGGATGCATTTTTGGATGAAGGTGGTGGAGATAGGTTGTAGAGTGAAGGTAGGTTGAATAGAAGCTGCTTGAGCAAGGATGCTAGAATTGTCAAAGGAAAGGTGAGAGGCCAGAGAATTGATAGTATTAGTGAAGAAGGAGTTGAAAGCATTGGCAGTTTCATGGGAAGAATTTTTTTCAGATCCAGAGGGAGAGGGGGTGGTAGTTTGTCCGGGGTGAAGAAGTCTATTCAGGGTTGACCAGAATCTTTGGGGATTATTATGATTAACTTGTTGGAGGTTTATGATTATGATTAACATGTTGATGCTATAGAGCCATTTGTCAGCAGATATTAAATCTTCGCATTTTTCATTTCAGGAACGTCTTCAGAATTAAACATCTGACACTGCACTCTGACCTGGATGCAGTGCTTCATGCCCTACAGTCTTTATAACCTGTTTACTGTAATGTTCTAGACCTAGGGCCCTAGATAAAGGAGCAGGGCAGGTGCTGGTTGAAGTCTAGTAGGAGATAGTGTAGTGCATGCAGTTTGTCACTGCGGCAGGATATTAGAAACCCAAAGCAACAAATAGAGAGAATTAGTGAGATTCATCAAAATGTACCAGAAATATTCTAGCCACTTCACTATAACAGGTGAATAGAGTAGGCTGTGATACAGATCTGCAGCAGCATAATGGACCTATTTGCATTCTGGTCATGCGATAAGCTGTCATCCAGGGTCCAGAGTGTGATCCAGGTGTTTGCAGTCCAGAGGGTTTTGTTCCCGATGCCAGCTGAACAGCACTGCAGTATGTCCTACTAGACTGCAAGATGAACCATGGATCAGCCTAGACAGCTGTTGACTTGTGTTGTAAGGAACAATCAGGCACAAATGGAAGGGCAGTTGGAACAAATGTGAGGCAGAATTAGGCCAGCAAGCCAGGTCAGGTGTGCACACCCAATGCCGTGTCCATAGGTGAGCAATGAGTGATGGAATATTTACTGGAGGAAGGGTGAAATTTGTTTTTATGTATGTTTCTTGTTGTGTCTCTCAGTTATTGATAAATGTGCTGTAGCAAAATGTTTGTGTCATGTAGTTATTAATGTATTGCAAATATGTCATCCATCATGTGTTATTATGTTCTTGATTTAAGAGCTTCTGTTAGATTGTTCTATTTTGCCTTACAATTATGCCATTCAGTTTATGGCTAATGGCTAACATTCTTCATGATGTAGGCATTCATATTCCCCAGGCAGTGATTATAAAAAGTGTTATGGTATTTATTGCGTTGCCATGTGTCACTTACAGTACCACTTAAACTAGGTTACAGCACAGTTCCCATTGTCTACTCATCCTTCACCATGTAATCTGACTAATCTATGCAGTCTTACACAATGGAGTTTGCAGGTAGCAATGGCTAGTCACTTATACAACTGTCTTATATGCAACACAGATTTGAGATGATGCAATGTACATTTTTCTTATACTGTTTGTATGACAACTATGCAGTGTTGTACTGTTTTGCATATACTGTCTTGATGACCCCCCATGTGCATTTATGGTTGGCTACATATGCAGTCACTCCATATCCATGTACAAGTGTATGCCCCATTTGTGGTGCATAGATAGTTCAGTGTTACCATCACTAATATTTTCTCAATTTATTTACCCCACATCCTTAACCACTACTGCTGCAGCTTAGTTCTAGTGGAAGCCAGCATTCAACATCGACAAATTCTAGTTATTATACTATGCTAGGTACAGGTGCTGAGTTTATTTATGGAGGGCTTGTAGAAGTTTTGCCTTGAGGGGCAAAACAACACTTGAGATACATGAGTGCAGTTTCCCTTAATCTTTGCAGCTAGTATGAAGGTGAACAACCTTTGAATTACTACTAGCCTTATGTCCACGTCTATTTTAAAATTATTCAGCATTTGTTTGCTTAAGTATAGAGAATATGTTTCTTTAAGATTCAGTATATTTCTAGAAAATGTGCAGGGTATACATATATAAGAAATATTAGTTATTTATGGATATTTGAATGCTGAACAACTGTTTTCACAGTTCCTTGTTATTATGTTTAGCTTTAAAGTTATTCATTTTACTTTGATAATAAATGATAAAAAAACATAGTATTTATACAAATGCAACATTACTTTTTATAGTGATTTGTATAGTGAACAACTATTAACACTCTTCAATCTTGTTTCAGTTTGAAGTTATTCACATTTCTTATCTAAAAAGTAATTTTGTTAAACTGTCCATGATAGGTATCGTCTAGTTTTTGCAGAATGTTTACATCATATAACATGGTATTTGTAATACAAATGCATCTACTTTAGCATTATCTAGCTTTAAATACAGTGAGTATTCCAGTTTAAATTGAAAATATTAGGCCTCCATATTCATAAATATGTCGGCAATTATAGGTTCATAGGTTCATGGGTAAGTACTATGCTATCTGCCCGAGGGTATCTATAAGCCTAGCCAAAATGTGTTGGCTTTTGCTGCCCCCCTAAATTAGTTCCCTGCACCTCTGTCCAGCAGAGCTATTAGTTCCCTATGCTTCTGTCCAGCAGAGCCATTGCAGTGATCCCTGGGGTAAATTTTCTGTTTCCCATCCACTCGTCAAGGTTTCTCTTGAAGAGTGTTAGTGAGGGGCTCTGCCTAATGTAGATTGGAATCCTGTTCCAAAGCATTGTTGTGGTGAAGTTTAGATCCCTAGAGCGTGTGGCTCTCGGGGATTTGTTTTTCTTTAGGTGTCGCATGTCCATCAATTCTGGGTTGGACATGGCCTTGTAAGTCAGGCAGAGATCACCTTTGAGTAAGCGGTATGCAACCGAGTACAGCTGGAGTTTCTTCAGTCGGGCTGCATAGGGCATCTGTTTGAGGCCAGTAATCCTCTTGGTGAGGTACTTCTGTGGTCTTTCCAGTTGTTGCAGCTGTCTTGTAAGGTACATCCCAAATGGGGTGTTGTACTCTATGATGGGTCTGATGAGTGATGAGTAGAGGGGTACAATAACCTCTTTTGTTCCAGATGTGAACCCTTTTGTGATTAGGTGGGCCACGTAGAAGGATTTTCTAACCACCTTGGCAATATAATTATCAAAGGAGAGATTATTATCTACTTGGGTCCCCAGATCCCTTATTACATTTTCCGTATTTAGGGGACTACCACGTATGTGGTAGTTCATGGGTACTTCGTTTTTTCCAAAGGGGATAACTATGCACTTTCTGGCATTTAGCTTGAGGCCATGATTTTGACACTAGATATCTTTCTCAGTGAGACCCTTCTGGAGGATGTCTGTATCAGCCGGAGAGTCAGTTATGTCCCCCAGTTTGCAATCATCTACGAACCTGGTCAGCCATAGTCCTCCTGTGCTTGCCTGTACCTCTGAGAAGTATATACTGAACAGGAGGGGTCGCAGGACTGAGCCCTGGGGGACGCCACTTGTAACCGGTTTAGAGTCGGACCTAGAGCCTGTAACTCTCACCATGTGAGTTCTATCCATGAGCCAATTGGCAACCTATCTCGTGACATAGGGGTTTATGTTCAGGCTGGTGAGCTTGTCTATAATACCAGAATGGGGAATGGTGTCGAAAGCCTTTGCAAGGTCTAGGTAGGCTGTGTGGACCTCCTTTCTCTCGTCTAAAGCCTTGGTAACTGTCTCAAAGTAGTCCACCAGGTTTAGGAGGCATGATCTGCCCTTAACAAAGACAAACTGGGTAGGGTCCAATGTTTGGAGGTTCCCAATGTCTCTGTTAATGAGTTCCATAATGATGCGCTCCATAGCCTTGCAGACCAGGCTAGTCAGGCTTATAGGGCGATAGTTCCTGGGGTCTGTTGTGGCTCCACCTTTGTGGAGTGGGATAACTGTTACTGTGCACCACTCTATGGGTACATAGCCTGTAGAGAGGCTGAGTTTGAACAGTGTGTTTAGGTGAGAGGTTAGTTCATTTTGGAGCTTGTGTAAGACACAGCCTGAGACACCGTCCATTCCCACTGAAGCTGTGTTTTTGGCTTTGGATAGGGCTGTTTTAACCTGTGTGTCAGTGATTGCCAGGGCTCTACATTCTTCTGGTATGGTTATGGGCCCTTTAGGGGGTGAGAGGGGGGTGAAGTTTGCACTAAACCTGTCTGCCAAAATGTTGGCAATATCAGTCGGTTCAGTGTATTTTGTGCCATTCTGCACTAACTCAGAGTAGATCTGAGAGTTTCCACTTAGGTTCTTGACATAGCTAAAGAACGCTTTACAGTTATCTTTGGAGTCCTTGGCAATTTTTCTTTCGAAGCTAGCCTTGGATGATTTTATGAGGGATCGTAGTTTCTTACTGATACTGATCAGGGATGTCTTCCCTTCTTGGGATTTTACTCTTTTCTGTACTAGTTTCTTCCTTCTATAGTATAGCTTGTTTATGGCAGGGGTCCAACAGACTGGTTTCCTTTTCTTGGAGGAGTGAGTCTTGGTTTTGCTTAGGATAGCACAATCCATGCATTCTTGCAGGTGCTCATAGAGTGCCTTTGTAAGGGATTCAGCAGCTTGGTCAGTGTTGCCCTTTAGCATGGGGGCTGTGAACCTTTCCACCTCGGTCTTAAGTAACGTGAAGTTTGCTTTTGAAAAGTTTTTCATGGTGGTTTCTTTGATTGGGGGTGGGGGCAGAATGTGGATATCCAGAGTGATTAGTCTATGGTCTGATCTAACCAGCAAGGGGTTGACCTCTGGTATGGAACACAGGTCACCCATGTTGGTGATGACCAGGTCCAATATGTTGTCAACTCTGGAGGGGGTGTTGACCAGTTGATCCAGGGCGTTCGAGTTTATAAATTCTAGGAAGCGTTGGGCAAGGGAGTTAGTATCTCAGTAGCTCTCCCAGTTAATGTTTGGGTAATTGAAATCACCCAATATTAGGGCGTTTGGTAGGACCTTCATATTTTCCAGTGTCTCCAGAAATGCAGAATGGGGGTCCTGGGTCATGGTGGGTGATCTGTAGCAAGCTACAATTTGAATTGCAGTTTTGCCCATTGTTAGTTGCACATGGATGATCTCTGAGGCATCATGCTGCACCACTAACCTGGAGGTGTGGGTATCCTTGATGAATATGGATACACCCCCACCTTTTGTGTTTCGGTTCAGGTTCTGTGGCGAAAAGTATGGTATGACTTATAGCCTGGTAGTGCTGGGGTGCTCTCTGGAGCCTTAAACCAGGTTTCTGTTACTGCACAGATATCGATGTTCTCCATACTGAGGAGTGCCTCGAGTGCATCACATAAAATAAACCAGATGTTGACAATATATTTAGTTTACATTCATGTCTTTAGCTCAATTGATCAACATGAATTACAATAATGAGATGCCAACCCAATTTTTGATTTGCGAAGGTGTCGAGCTCCATGTTCCTAAACATTGTGCACAGTTCCTATAATGAGCTAGAGGATGAATACAATATTTCCTCCTTTCCTTCAGAAGTCTGCAACTGGTAAAAAGGCAAACTTATACATGATATTGTAAAACAGTTGACAACAGTATCATAGGACCATGGCAGTGAAATGTGTTATTGGCATATCTTTGCAGCTGAAGGAAATTAGATTTCAAACCATGATTTTCTGGAAACAAATTTATAATAGAGGTTTTTACTCTATGTAACAGCACTCAAAAATACAAAAAAGAATGTCAGACTGGATTGTGGAATGTAAAAGCAAACAGTAGCACTATGAATAAAGTTCTCCATAATTAGCACTGAACTGCTGTGCGCATTATCTAAACAGCTCCTTTTGTATGTGTGTGTTTGTGTGTGTATAAGAGGGAACAGTTTAGACTGAACCACAGAGGAAGATGAAAAAGGTAACTGTACTACCATCCAAAACTAGGTATCTCCATAATCTTCCATGATGTTGGTCAGCTATGTGATGCTGAACAATACAACAGCATAAGAGTTATGACAACTGTTTTCATGCAGTTCTGGTCCCATAACATAATTAATGTCTAATATATACATAGCACACTTTCTCAGCTGTACCCCAAAAGACAGTTGTCTGTGTACTTCTGTGGTAGACTTGGATGAAACTGAAAAATAAAAAAAAATGGGAATATAGCATCTTTTAACCTGTTGCTATCAGAAATATAAACAGCACACATCCTTACACTCCCACATAATGTAGCTACCTGCATATGCATCTGATGTGTGATTGTGAAGAAAGTGAAATAAATTATCGCAGTAATGTTTTCAACTTGTTCCTTTGCAAGCTATTTTGACCCAGTGCATACCTCTGAGGTCTGAGAAGAAAATTAAAGAAATATGTTAAAGAAATAAGAAATAAGACAAAATGTTACTATAAATATCTACTGTACTGTGATATGAAACCTTATACTGAATTTTCTTATTCATGTATGATATATTAGTAATATCTGTCTGTGTGATTATTGTAAGAGTTATGAATTTTGCCTGCTGTTAAATACTTTGTAACTTGTTAACTGTATTTTTTGTGGAGCTTTTCTCCCCGGGAACTCTGCTGAAAAAGGGCTACTCAGCTCAGTCAGACATACCCGGTCAACAAATGTAAAATAAATAAATAAGGTTATTGCCATCAGCTCCCCACTGTGAACTACAATGATCTCCTGTGCACATCTCTGAGAATGGGGACTGCTTTAGACTAGGAAGGATGCAGAACGGAGGCCATTATCAAGCTTGTGTCAAATTCACAGTCGTGGAACACGGGGGCAGCCATGCTCCCAAAGAATGTTTTGTCATGCATTATTTTTTGAATGATGATTTAAATTGGGCAAGTCACAAGTCAGTTACTTTTATCCAGGCAGCCCTCACCCACACAAAGCAGTTATAGCTACTTTTGTGTAATTTGGATATCTGATTGTAAAAAAAAGATGTCCATGTAATGTATTTCCTCTGCTCCACACAAATAGTTGCCACACCTTAAAGAATTCTGTGTTGCTTCCCACATTTCACATTAGTTCTGCAAAACCAGAATAATAAGCATGCAACAGCAGACAGTTACACATTTGTCTCTGCAGACAGACCCACAAATTATAGCTACTTTGTCTGTGTATACCTCAGATCTCCAGTTAAATAGTACATCTTATTTCATACAAATTCACACTAGTCTTGAAGGCCAGATAGTGACTGTTTAAATTGAGCAATGAACAACAGATCAATTAGATTTAAGAGACAACTCCAGCTCCTACTCAGAAATTATAACTACTTCAGTCTGCACTTCAGGTGAGTCTGATAAGAAATGATGGGCATGTACTGTATTTCAGTTCTGTGAATTTCCACAGAAACAGTAGCCACACATTAAAAGTATCGCTAGCTGCTTCATACAAATCATGTTAATCCTGTAAATGCACACTAGTCCTGCAAAGCCAGATAGTGACTGTTTAAACTGGGAAAACAAGAGGGTCAGTTATATTCTACAGAGAGCATCCACCCCCATGTAGCAGTTATAGCTAGAAATGATGGCTGTGTGTTGTATTTGAGTTTTGATCAATAGAAACAGAAGGCACTGATTAAAATATTCCATGTTACTTCACAAAAATCAAAGTAATGTTGAAAAGCACACTAATCCTGAATGCCAGACACTGACTGTTTGAAATGAGAAAAACAGCAAAAGGGTCAGACAGCACCCATTCCTAACCAGCAGTTACAGCTAATAATGACAGTTGTGCATTGTATTTTATCTTTGTTTCATGGAAACAGCAGCCACATATGAAACTATTCAAAGTTGCTTCAAATAAATCACAGTAATTCTGCAAATGCACATTAGCCCTGCAAAGCCTGTATTAGATGCAATACTTTTAGTTGCTTTGCTTATCATATGAAATGGTAGTATAGAAAAGGCGAATGATTTTATGAATGACTTAAATGCTTCGGCAACATTGTTACAACTAAAATATATTTATTCAAGTGAATTTATATATCTTTTGAATCTATCTAAAAAGTTAGACACTGGGAAATTTATGTCTAATATATACAGAAAATAACCTTTTTGTTATTCTTATCTTTAATGGATGAAATACAATGCGGTGAGGAGTCAGTTCATTAGATTTAGTCAAATGATTTCAGATAGATAATTCATGCTTTAAGAAGGAGTTATCATCATTAAGAAAATGTTTTTAGATACGATCTATCTAGCTGATTTACTGGATAGCATTAGAAGGGAGATTGACGCAAACAGGATAGATAGATTCTCAAATTAGTCATGAGCATGAAAATAAATAAGTCATTTAAATAAAAGCATGTGTTTGAATTTCTCAAATGACATTAAGGGCACTCAGAATATAATTAAATGTCACTGGAGTACTTTAACTCTAACTGATGAAGTAGGATAGAGTTTAGGGTAGAAACTGGGTCTGGGGTAAATATTAAAAGTAATACATAGAAGGCAAGGTTAGAAAAAGGCAATATGATGTTTAGAAGTGGTGAGATACCCAGCAAAATAACCAAAATATGACCGCTGTAAACAGTGCAGGTTTATCAGTGTAAGCTAATGGGTTAGCACTGGCATTGATAACAAGATACTTTATTTAATTTTCTGGGTAGGTATAATTGTAACACATCCGGAATTGTATATTGCCACATGCTTATCATGTGAATCATTTTATATAGGTAAGATTGTGAAACCATTAAGGAAGAAAATATATTTCAACATATACGTGAAATAAGAAAGAAATAATGCCCGGCAACACGTGCTAAACTGTGTAAAAAATTTTATCAATTTATATTTTTTATTATTGAAATAATACATGTAATAATAGGGAGAGTGATTGGAAGAACACCTTATTAAAATGGAAACTATATTGGCAACGGTACTGTGACTTCTTTAAGTAGTACATCTGGAAAGAGGAAGGAGGACAAGGAGACCTAGTGGTGGAATGAGGAAGTACAGGAGAGTATACAGAGAAAGAGGTTGGTGAAGAAGAAGTGGGATTGTCAGAGAGATGAAGAAAGTAGACAATAGTATAAGGAGATGAGGTGCATGGCAAAGAGAGAGGTGGCGAAGGCTAAGGATAAGGCGTATGAAGAGTTGTATAAAAGGTTGGACACTAAGGAGGGAGAAAAGGACCTGTACTGATTGGCTAGACAGAGGGACAGAGCTAGTAAAGATGTGCAGCAGGTAAGGGTGATAAAGGATAATGAGGGAAACGTACTCACAAGCAAGGAGAGTGTGTTGAGCAGATGGAAAGAGTACTTTGAGGGGCTGATGAATGAAGAGAATGAGAGGGAGAGAAGGTTGGATGATCTGCAGATAGTGAATCATGAAGTGCAGTGGATTAGCAAAGAGGAAGTAAGGATAGCTACGAAGAGGATGAAGAATGGAAAGGCTGTTGGTCCAGATGACATACCTGTGGAAGCATGGAGGTGTTTAGGTGAAATGGCAGTGGAGTTTTTAACTAGATTGTTTAATGAAATCTTGGAAAGTGAGAGGATGCCTGAGGAATGGAGAAAAAGTGTTTTGGTGCCAATTTTTAAGAATAAGGGTGATGTGCAGAGCTGTAGTAACTACAGAGGGATTCAATTGATCAGTCACAGCATGAAGTTATGGGAAAGAGTAGTGAAAGCTAGGTTAAGAAGGGAGGTGATGATTAGTGATCAGCAGTATGGTTTTTTGCCAGGAAAGAGCACTACAGATGTGATGTTTGCTTTGAGAGTGTTGATGGAGAAGTACAGAGAATGTCAGAAGGAGTTGCATTGTGTCTTTGTGGATTTAGAGAAAGCATATGACACGGTGCCTAGAGAGGAGTTGTGGTATTGTATGAGGAAGTTGGGAGTGTCAGAGAAATATGTAAGAGTGGTACAGGATATGTATGAGGGTAGTGTGACAGCGGTGAGGTCTGCAGTGGGAGTGATGGGTGTGTTTAAGGTGGAGGTGGGATTACATCAAGGTTCAGCTCTGAGCCTTTTCTTATTTGTAATGGTGATGGACAGGTTGACAGACGAGATCAGACAGGAGTCCCCGTGGACTATGATGTTTGCAGATGACATTGTGATCTGTAGTGAGAGTAGGGAACAGGTGGAGGAGACCCTGGAGAGGTGGCAATATGCTCTAGAAAGAAGAGGAATGAAGGTCAGCAGGACTAAGACAGAATATATGTGTGTGAATGAGAGGGAGGATAGAGGAATGGTGAGGATGCAGGGAGTAGAGGTGGCGAAGGTGGATGAGTTTAAATACTTGGGATCAACAGTTCAGAGTAATGATGAGTGTGGAAGAGAGGTGAAGAGAGTACAGGCAGGATGGAGTGGGTGGAGAAGAGTGTCAGGAGTGATATGTGACAGACGAGTACCAGTAAGAATGAAAGGGAAGGTCTACAAGAGGGTAGTGAGACCAGCTATGATCTATGGGTTGGAGACAGTGGCATTGACAAAAAGGCAGGAGTCAGAGCTTGACATGGCAGAGTTGAAGATGTTAAGATTTGCACTGGGTGTGACGAGGATGGACAAGATTAGGAATAAGTATATTAGAGGGTCAGCACAGGTTGGAAGGTTTGGAGACAAAGCCAGAGAGGCACGATTACATCGGTTTGGATATGTGCTGAGGAGGGATGCAGAGTATATTGGGAAAAAAATGCTAAGGATGAATCTGCCAGGTAACTGGAAAAGAGGAAGGCCTAAGATAAGGTTTATGGATGTGGTGAGAGAGGACATGCAGGTGGTTGGTGTGACAGTGCAAGATGCAGAGGACAGGAAGAAATGGAAACAGTTGATCTGCTGTGGCGACCCCTGATGGGAGCAGCCGAAAGAAGAAGATTAAAGGATAGATGTATTTGAGATGATGATGATTGGTTGGTTATCCATCTAATTAACTGTATGTGTTTTAAATATGTATGAATGGTGGGGTTCTGTCCACTGATGAAATCTGGGTATTACCTACAAACTGAAGTCATTAATTATTGTTCAAAAATTTGTTGAGATGACACACTTTGCCTTTTGGATAAATTATTTTCTTGTTTTGGAATTCCCAATCATTTTTGGTTTAAACTTTAGAATTTATTAACTTCTTGGTCAGTCCCACCAATGATCTACTCAATTCATTGTCCTAGTGGATTATGGGCCAGATGAACAAGAGAACAACAATTCAAATAGCCACATGTACAAGACTTCCTCTCTAGGGTGCTGCTCTCACTTCTCTAGTAGTGGCACTTTTTCATTATTTATTTTTTTATAGTAAAGAAACTCTGCTACAAGAGAAACAAGAGTGGCTGCTAGGTGGCTATCTAGTTGGCCTCATACCTGTCAATCTCTAAGCACAAGAAATCTGGACAAAGACATAAATAATGGGGGGCAAAGTCCCTAAATTAGGGACAATTTTTAAAAATTGTGTTTACAATTGTAGAAAGTTGATAGAATAACAGGTTTTGCATTACCATGTATTTTCTGTAAGATATGAAGTCTGAAACTGAAATGTCTGTCAATATTTTCTTACTTTAATCCTCACCAGGTTGGCCAGAAAAACAAAATTTTATGAAAAACAGACTGTAAATATGAGGCAAAATTCTGGCCATTCTGTGAAAAACTGGACAGTTGAGAAGTATGGTTGTCCGATGTCCAAGGTCAGCCCTGAAGCAATGTATTTCTCAAAGTAATTTTCTTTGCTAGTTGGGCAAATGCTTCAGAACATTCAATTTTGATGTTTTGCCATTATTTTTAATAAATTACATTTCCATATCTCCTTCTCTTGTCAATAGTTGATGTCCTGCTACACTATGAAAACCAGATAAGGGATTCAGAAAAATCCCTGTCGTCAATTTAACTGCAGTGGGCAAAAGTTGCAGTTTACATGATCACGTAATTTGAAATTCAGAGACAAGTTTATCTGCAATGAGGAAGACTTCATTATTGGCTAATTTGCATGTTTTTGAATCTCATGTAATTATTGCTAGTGCTATACATTATTTTTCAGTGGTAATTACTACCCGCATCCCATGCATGACATTTACACAAGAAAATCCCTCAGTTACTCTCCCACATACATGCAGATATTTGTACACACATATACACACACACACACACACACACACACACACACACACACACACACACACACACACAGTCGTTGGACACCATTCATATTCCTGAAGACATGCATACACATTACAGCATATACATATACAGTCACACACCTCCACCAATACTTTACCACTGGCCTTCCTAACACCTGCCTGCAATGTGGTCTCTCTTATTAGAAATAATATAGGAATACCAACTTTTAGCCATGTTAATTAATATGTCCTGCCATGCTAATTTATTCACAAAGTTCTTTGAATCACTCAGCTGTTCAAATCCCTTCCCGCAAGCTTTTGCATGTAGCACAGTCATGCAGAGAGCCCACTGTAGCAGTGATTCTTCTGAGTGTGTCGAATCACTGAGCTGGGCCTGTCTCTGACTCGGAAAGGGTGTCCACCAGTGATTGGTCATGCATGTTAGGGCTTACTGCTGGAAGTAGCCCTTTCTGAATCCGAGGGCAGATGTTTTGCATCTGTGCATATCAGCACTACTCACCTGTCAACCAAAGTATCATCATTAATTGCCTGTATATGAATAATTCCTTAACCCAGTCTAAGACAGTTATCAAGAAAGTTTCTTTCATAAGGTCAAGGCTTTCTATATGATCTGGAACAGTCTTGAATAATCTTTTTGAACCGTTGCATTTCCATACTTTTACCTCATATTAAATCATAAGTAAATCTTAGCACAGATGCAGTCTATCCTGGTCTCTCTGCTCCACCCATACAACCCCACAACCCATTAACCTATATGGTTTTTCCCAACATATCCTATCCCCTACCAGAATAGGCAATTCTCTCCAAAAAGAAAGTACCATTGACTGGATCCTTACCAATAGAGACTCAAGCAACTATACTACAGGCACCCTTCCCAATGACCTCAGTGACCACCTCATAACTTATATTATTAAACACAAATGCCCTACTTCCAACCCTCCTGTATATAGACTAATTAGAAACAAAAAGAAATTTATCCCACAACAATTTCTTGCTGAACTAAAATGCTGTAACTGGACCATACTAAGAACCCTACCCCTCCAGGAGAGTGTGACCTACTTTAACAACACATTCCTTAAGATACTTGACTCACATGCCCCACATAGACAAATTAGATCCAAAGTACGTATAGCTCCTTGGCTTACTAGAGAAACAAAAACCAAAATTAAACTCCGTGACCAAGCCTGGGACAAATGGAGAGCAACAAAAACCCCCCAAGATCGAACTAAGTTTCAACAACTAAGAAACACTACTAAAACAGCCATTACCCTAGACAAAAAACAACACTTCTGCCACCTCCAGCAGAAACACCAGAACAACCCAAAGAAATTCTGGGCATGTTTTAACAACCTCCAGCACCCAGGTAAAACTACTACCCCAACCCCCGAGAAACTCATTGAGAAAGGGCAGGAAGAAATAGCCAATTCCTTTAACTCTTTCTTCACAGAGACAATCCAAACCCTTGCCAGTCAACTAACCTCCTCTCCCCCATCTGCCACACAACCCCATGTTGATGCCCCTACCTCGTTCACTTTTAAACCAGTCTCCACATCATACATAAGTACTCTCTTAAAAAAGCTCAAACCAACCACCCTAGCAGCTGATCACCTCCCAGCAGAATTCTTACAAATTGCGTCTGATGTTATTGCATACCCTATATCAATCCTTATCAACAGAACCATTACTGAAGCTAGTATCCCCACTATTTGGAAGATTTCTTACATCATTCCGCTTCACAAAGGAGGTACCTCCACGGCAATATCAAACTATAGACCAATAGCTATACTGTCCCCAAAAGCGAAAATTATGGAAAGATGTATCCACAAACAACTTCTTCACTACCTAACTTGCAATCATCTCTTGTCCAACACCCAGCATGGCTTTCGCCCCCACCACAGTACAACCACTGCCCTCCTTTCCTTTGTCGACTCCATTAATAACAATTGCAATAGCAAACTAATATCCTCCGCCCTCTTTCTTGACCTGTCAAAAGCATTCGATATGGTCAATCACCAGCTCCTTCTTTCCACCCTTGCAACCCTACATCTGGACACCCCAGCACTAACCTGGTTCAAACCTTACCTCACTGGTAGGCAACACGCTGTCCTGTGGCAAAATAGACTATCAGGCCTGCTTCCCAATACCATAGGTGTCCCTCAGGGCTCAATATTGGGTCCACTTCTGTTTTCCATCTTCATTAATGACCTTCACTCAGTCATCCCTCAATCCACCTGCATCCAATACGCTGACGACTCCACCTTAATCTGCTCAGATGTCTCCCTCCTCAACCTCCAAACCACCACTCAACTCTGTTTTTCACTAGTAGAAAAATGGTTCACCGACCTCAAACTCCTACTCAACCCAACCAAAACCAAATTACTACTATTTTTCCCCCAACGTCTTCTCTACCCTAGGAAATGAACTCCCAAATACTAATAATACTACCTTCCATGTTAAATCCAATAATGGGACTATCATAACCCCTGTCACCAGTACCAAATTACTAGGAGTAACTATTGATCATAAGCTCAAATTTGACATACACATTACCCAAACCGTAAAATCTGTTAACAAAAAACTTGGATCCATGTACAGAATAAAAAACTTTTTAACTCCTACTGCCAAACTAACCATTGCCCGCACACATCTCCTCTCCACCCTCCTCTATGCCTCCCCAGTCCTTTCTTTCCTCAATAAACGTGAACTAAACATGCTCTCTCTGGCCTATAACCACATTGCTAGATTCATAACAGGTTCTCCATATCGCACCCACCACTGTCATAACCTGAGGCAACTTGGCTGGTTGGAACTGCCCAACCTTCTCAAACTTAACCAACTCACTGAAGCATGTAAAATAATTAATCAACCAGATAGAACCCCCTCACTGTGTAGCATACTGATCCCATACACTAACCTAAATAGTCTCTGATCATCCAACAGCACCCAGATCCTAACCATTAAAGCTAACAACTCTGGCGGCGATGCCCTCTTTGCCAACTCCATTGGCAAGCCATGGAACTCCCTCCCAAACTACCTTAGAATTACAACCTCTCACAATCAGTTCAAAAGCAACCTGAAAGAATATCTCAAGACACAATGGCTATGCCCATGTCCTGAACCTGACTAACCTCACATATCAAACCTTCAAATCAAATCCATCTAGTCCCCTATCTCCTTAATTCTTGTTCCCATTTCCTGATCTTTAAAATTCTCTTTACCCCAAATATAAACGGGTGACTCTTGAACTAGTATATATACTATTAGTATATAAGATATCTCTGCTATGTATTACCAGCCGATCGATCTTTGTCTCATAGTACTTCTATGTAAAATTTATTTTTTTTACTAATCTTGTAAATGCAACACGTATACTTTTTTAATACTTTTTTATAACTTGAATTTTTTATAACCTGTATATTTTATAACTTGTTTTTTTTTCAACTTGTGTTTTACCATTATGTTGGAGCTTTTCTCCTCGGGCCTCTACTGAAAAAGGATATGTATCCAGCTAGACTAGCCCGGTTAACAAATATAAAATAAATAAAATAAAATAAATAAATAAATAAATAAATCCTAAATCCAATTGCCATTCAGCCTACAGCCTTATCACTCCTAAATGGTGCATGAAAATTTTATTTAATAAATGAGGTCCAAGCTTTATTATCTAAAAATACTATTTCTCAGATATACCTGTGTAGTCACTCAAAAAATCATTTCTGGATTTATTTTAATTCTCCTTCTATCCTTAATATTATAAATCAACGATCTTTGCTTACTTTGATTAATTTTCAGGTCATGAAACTTCAAAAATGTTTCAAAAACTGTCTATCTGCCTTCTTACGGTTCCTGGGAATCTACCAGTACTACAAGGTAATAGGTAAAGCCCAATACTGGGCATATATTATTCTTATTTTGGGACAACCGAGGATTATCATATTCAGCTCTGGAAGTATTCATATAATGTATATAAGAAATAACCATGGTGCTGATACACATCACTGTATAACAATTTTTTTAGTTTATTTCAAGTGAGCTCTCCTGGTGGTCTTAATGTGGGCTCATATTAATGTATATCATAATTTAATTCTACTAACAGTGTCAAATAATCTATTAATAAAATATATAGGTATATATATATATATATATATATATATATATATATATATATATATATATATATATATATATATATATAAGGTTTGCTTGCTTAGCTGGATATACTTTTATATTAAATGGTTTAATATCATACAAACATCACTTGGCATTTTATGGGACATACAAGCAAACTTTACCCTCTCATGGTTTGTTGGCTTGCCATGCAGTGAGGACTTGTGTCCATCAGTGAAGCTGCAAACTATACTACCTGTAGAATTATCTACTGGCTGGGTCTCCTATGATAGAAAAGTCTCAGCAGAGATGTCAAAGTAAGACAAACCACCTGGGCAACATCAGTATCTGTGCAGATACAAAGCCTGGCAATCTTCTGCCTTATTATGCCACTACAATTCTATGGACATTTAGTAATGGAAGATGAGAACCCAGGTCAGAAGGCACTCAACAAACAAGGGGGAAACAGCCAATGACCAATCAAAGTAGTATACTGCTGTTTGAGGATGAGGTTGGAGTAAAACTTTTGGACTTTCAATTTTTGATGCTGACATGTGCAAAATGAGGGTCAGAAGCTGTAATGATATTTTAATTTTAGATGCAAGTAATGTGAGAAGTATGAATCAAGAAAAAACTGGAAATTGTCAAGAATGAAATGAAATGAATGAACATCGACCTACTGGGTGTTAGTGAGTTAAAATGGATCAGCATGAGATATCTTCAATCAGATGAGCACATAACATACTTTTCAGGGAATGACAAATATCAGAAAAAAATGGAATTGCATTTATAATCAAGAAGAAACTAACAAATGCAGTGTCAAAATATAACTCAGTCATCAAGTGTGTAATCACAATATGTCTTTGTAGAAACCTGTCAACACAACCATTATTTAGATACATGTGTCAACAACAGATGCTGAGAAAGAAGATCTTAATCAATTCTATGAACAAGTTTAAGTAGAAATTGATCATACATGTAAGTAGGATATGTTGGTAGTTATGGATGATTGGGATGCAAAAGTTGGAAGTTGAAGCAATTCGCCAGTGGTTGCAAAGTATAGTCTTGGAATTAGAAATAATGCCAGACAGTATTTCCCTGACTTCTGCAAAACCTACATCCTGTTCATCTCAAACTCTTTTTTCCAGCTGCACAAATGACTTTTCCCAGTGAACTTCACAGAAATCAGATAGACTATATTTGCAGCAATCAATACTGGAAAAGATCAATAATGTCAGATAAAGCTAAACCTGGAGCCAAATGTAGCACAGACCACCAACTTCTTATTTGTAAAGTCGAGGTCAAATTGAGAAGGCACCAGCATCTTGTTTGTGTTCCAAGGTATGATGTTTCTGACATACCAATTAAATTCAAAGATGATTTAAACAATTGTCTCGCTATCATTAACAGGAGAATCAGTAAAAAGTCATCAGAGGAATTTTTGGGAAAATATGAAGAAGATCGCACTTAAAGAATGCAACAAGTCTAAAATCAATAGTCAGACAAAACAAATAGAAGTAGTTGTCCAAAGCAACCCTAGAGATTGCCTTGAAATGCAAAGACTACAAAGTGAGAGGAGAAAACCAAACTGTTAAAGAGTTCAATCACTCTTTTCAATTATCAGCAAGGTGAAATAAAGAAAAATATTAAATGATATGTGTATGGAATTAGAAAAAGAAAATGTAAGAACAAGATTGGCCATTCTAAAGTTGCATGAACTCAGGTGAAAATTCCAACTTAGAATTCATATGCTGAAAGATTCCTAAGTTGCTATGCTGAATGAAGCTGAGTAAATCAAATGTAGATGGCAAAAATACACAGAGTCCTTATATCAGAAAGATTGATCAATTCAACAGCAATTCAAGGCTGCAACATATGAACAAGAACAATGGTGATGAAGGAGGATGTTGAGGCAGCATTAAAAACTTTACCAAAAAACAAAGCCCCTGCTTCTGATGGAATTCCAATAAAAATACTGAAGTGCTCAAATGAAGCTATTGATCTGTTGACAAGACTGTGCCAACAGATATGGAAGTCATCATTATGTCCAGCTGACTGGAAAAGGTCCATATTTCTCCCAATACTGGAAAAAGGCAATCCTACTGACTTTCCAGTTATTGTACAAATGCCCTCATCTCACACACTAGCAAAATTTTACTCAACATCATACAGTGGAGACTGCAACCTTGTCTTGAGGGGAACTCCTAGATGTGCAAGCTGGATTTCAAAAGGAAAGAGGAACACAAGATATCATCTCAAATGTAACATGGGTCCAAGAAAAAGCCAAAGAATAACAGCAGAACATATACATCTGTTTTACTGATTACAAAAAGGCTTTTGATTGTGTAGATCATGAAGCCTTGTGATCAACTTTGAAAAGGATGGCTGTGCCAGAGCACCTGATCGTTCTCATGTGCAATCTCAAGAAGCAATGTTCCAAACTGACGAAGGAGAAACAGAATGGTTCAATGTCAACAAAGTGTGTGCCAAGGATGTCTCCTTTGTCTTTATCTGTTTAATTTGCATACAGAGCAAATTATCAGAGAATCAAAGATGTATGAAAGTGATTGTGGAGTGAAACTTTGTGGCAGAACTATCAACAATATTTGTTATGCTGACAATACAGCAGTCTTGGCAGTCTTGGCAGAGAATAAAAATGATCTGAGACATTTACTACCAAGCATCAAGGAGCAAAGTCTCAAGATGGGTCTGTACCTCAATATGAAAAAGAATAAGATACTTACAATTGGCAGCACAACCAACTTCAGTCCTGTTGGAGAAGACATCAAAGTTGTCAATAACGTCAATCTTCTTAGGTCAGTTATTACTATGGAATCAACAGATACTGTGGAAATTCAAAGTTGTCTTTGTATCGGCAGAGCAACTATGCAGAATTTGGAAAAAGTGTTTAAATATAGAAATGTGTCACTTCACATCAAGAGCAGATTAGCTCAAGCCATCATTTTCTCAACAGAATGGTTGTGGAAGTCAGACAATCAAGTTCTCTTTGGAACTCAAATGTCAAGGCTCAACCTATCCTATCCTGGCCACACAATGAGAAGGAAAGAATCATTGGAGAAAGACATTATGGTTGTTATGGTAAGTGGCCACTATAAGAGGGGAAGACCTCAGATACATTGGCTTGATACGGTCACAACAGACATGAACATGTCACTGTCACCCCTCACCAGGCCCCGTGAAAACCAGAAACTATTTGGGAAAACTGTCTATAGAGTCACCATGACTCGAGGATGACACAGCTGCACCTAACAAAACAAATGAAGCAAACTTTGCCTTATGTGATACAATTTGTTCAAGTTGTATTTTTAATTCCTTTAATACTATGGTAGATATATTTTAAGGTATAATCAGTTAATGTCAATTTTCCCTTCTGGCATACTGTGATGATTAAGATACATTTCCAGAAATATGGATTTTTCTATACATAATAAATTATATAGATAATAATGCCAGCCATGTATCTGCATCAGGTCAGTACAGGACCTGTACCTTTCATTCTCAAGCTTGACAGTGCATTCTTTGACTTCTTCCATAGCTATTTTTTACACTTAACCCTTCTATGTATCTTCCAGAACCAAAGTATTTTCACAATGATTCCCACTGACAGTATACTTTTCCTTGAAGTAATGTTCCAATACCTTTCCTTCTCTGTAATAATCTCCTTTATTAACCCACCACAATACCTCCTAATTTCCTTCCAAAATAACGTTTTATTCCCAACTCTATTAAGTATTACCTTATCCCTATGTTTATTTTTCATGACTCAATTTTTACTCTTTTATTAGGCATTCTCCTTGTCTGTCCATTTGAGCATATGCTACTTGAGAATTATCCTTCAATCATATCTTTATACAATCTCATTCTTACAGTCCTCATCAACCTGTTCTTTATTGAATTTAATCCTTCTTATAGATACACATAGATTGTTTGACTATACAGCTCCACCTCCATATGTTTACTACATTAATTCCCAATCAAGAAATATATATCTTTATCCATATCGCAAACTTAACTCCAAATTTAAGATTTCCATTCTACAAATTCATTCCTCTTTCCCGTCTATTTCTTCTTATCTAAGTTATAATTGAATTTGAATTTGACAGGATTTGTCTACTGGAGATTTCATATGTTGTGTATATAAAAATATTATACAATATATATATTTAAAATACAGGTTATGACAGACATCAAGTTTAAAAACATTTTTAAAATAATTAATGTAATACTTAATAAAACAAAATGGATCAGGACTACCAAATTTGAAGGGATATTCTAGATCTACACAGTTAAGGCTTATATACATAACACAAGCAGAAGGTTGCAAACCAAAGTGAAAAGGCATAATGATGAAACAAAGAGGCCATTCAAGAAGTAAGGAGAGAACAAGAGTTTGGATAAAGGCCCTTGTGGTTTGGACCTCTGTCTAATCATGACAAAAATAGGTTACATCGAATAGTCAGGTCTGCCTAAAATATCACTGGTGCTAGTTTTCCCTCCTTACAGGACCTGTACTATTCCAGTCATGAAAAAGGCAGGAAAGATCATCACCGACCCTTCACATCCAGGCCACCTTCTTTTTGAACTATTACCACCAGCCAGGCATTATAGATTAATACGCACCAAAACAACCAGATGTCAGAACAGTTGTTTTCCACAGGCCATCAAGTTCATAAACGGTTAACTCGTCTTATTAGGTTGGAGTACTCTTTTTCCCAAGCCTCCGAGGACTCTCCAGTATTGTTTACATATTGTTAATACTTGCTTCTTTCAGAGTTTATTTCAGTACGTCTTGCAGTGAGTTGTACTTTGCACATTGTATGTATATGTATATTTACTTTTTGTCTTGTTCTTAACAGTTGCATGCGTGTTGTTTGTCTTGTTCTTAATAGTTGTATGTATGTCCGTTATGTAAATCATATTTGGAAAGTCACTGAAACCAGAGACAAATTCCTTGTATGCATGCATACTTGGCCAATAAATGTGATTCTGATTCTGAAAAAAGAGAACAACAGCAACCGTACAACACATTATATTTATAAAGCAGCAGAAAGTATTATATAAACTAAGCAAACACCAAAACCAAGAAAGGAGATTTTACCAGAAGGATGATTGCAAGGAGGGGTTTCGAAAATAGGCAAGAGGGGCTGGAATTTGTTGGAGAAAATTATCAAAGCAACCAAGGTACTAGGTGCAAATAACTATATGAAGGGAAAGTCAACAGAATGGAATGAGGTGAAGTGGAAGTTTAGACTGTAGGTTAGACTGGGCCAGATTCACTAACACCTACACTAAGTCTACAAGATCTGTATTCAAGAACATCCCAACCACATTTTTTTCTGCTTTCTAGTCACTCAGAAAGATTACACTAAGGGCACCTGTAGTCTCCACTGTGTGGTAACCTTTATGAATCCCCCTCAGTATTTAAAGCTGTAAGAAAATCAGTAGGAAAACTAAAATTAGAAAGAAGTAGGTGTAAGTTATGCTTGTGTTGTCTGTTCAGTCAGAACAGTGTACACTTAGTGTATACTTAGTGTAGGCGTTAATAAATCCCAGGGTCTGTCTTCCCTACCAGGGATGATATATGTAGTCAGAAAGGGACAGGTGAATGCTAAGTGAAAGGCCAGCTCTGGTTGAGTTTTTAGCTGATTCTAGAACAGAAGCTGCCATTACAAAAGTGATAATTAGTAAGGCATGTATAATATTGCATGGTGACTATAATCAGTAAGAAGAGTTTAGAAAACATTGGGAAAAAAGAACGGAAAGGAAATTTACAAAGAAACAGTGGGAAGATATCTCTAAGACTCCCAAGTATGCAGCAAGGCCCAGAAGATTTGGGATTTTTGTATGGAAGGGTATACACAGGAATTTTTGTATTCCCAAACGACTTAAGTACCTAGAGTACTTTGCCAGAAATGTTGGGGAAATAAATTAGTATAATTAAGGAAATATTTTTTGAACAGGGATACAGGATCTGGATTGCTTAAGCATGGTAAGATCTTGCTAAGTTTAATGCTTTTGGCTGCCAAAAAAGCAATAACTAGAAAATGGAAATCAGAATATAAAGTAACCATAACTAAAGTACTGAATATCATAACAGATATAAAAGAATGGGAGGTGGGATCTTTACAAAAGAGAAACAGCAAATTGCATAGAAATAAACTGAATATGTAGGAACAATACACTGAAAATAGCATTCAGGTGGAGTGTAAATTAAGGGAAGACAGGACTTGAGTGACTTATTTACTTTTGGAGTGAAGAATAATTGTTAATAAAGCAAAAGTATATAATGTAGAAAACTAGTGAAAATGTTTGCAATGGTTTGTTTTCTTTTCTATAACTATAAGTGTACTCATGTTGCTTTTAACATTGTGTGAATCTAATAAAGTTTTTTTTTTTTCAAAAAGAAAGAAAGAAAGGAAGCAAGGGATTTTTTTAGGTATATAGCAAAAAAGAAGGACGGGAGGGATAGATCTGGCCAGACTGAACAAAGACAGGAGGGAAAAACAGAAGGCAGACAAAAGCAGAAGTAATGAATTAATAGATTGCATCAGTCGTCATAAAGGATAGTAAGAGGAAGAGCAGCACAGACAGAACACCAGACTGATACCAGCACAGACAGTAAGAGGCAGAGAAAGAGCTGGATGCCCTTAGGGAGGAAACAGCTCAGGGACCAGATGAGACACCTTCAAACGTCCTGAGAAATATGGCCAGCATGCTGGCAGACCCTGTGATGGAGTGTCCAGCTGATTGCAGTGCAGTTCAAACGTTGCAGAGATTTGAAAATAGCAAGTGTTGTTCCATTACACGGGGAGCAAAAAAAATCCAAGGAAGCACCATCCTTAATAACAGTGGCAGGGAAGATATGAATAGAGGTCTTAGGGAAAGGCTAGACGACTTTATTAAAGAATAATTACCTCTAGGGCAGGAAAGAATATGGGCTCATAGCAAGAAGGAGCTGCCAGTAAAACCTGATCAAGCTTTATGACTGGGTTATAGCTAAACATGACAGGGGAGAACCAGTAGATGTAGTCTATCTGGACTTCAGTAAGGCCTTTAACTAGGTCCCACACAAGACATTGATAGGAAAAGTGGGGGGCTTGGTAGTAGTGCTAAAGCTGATGAACTGGATAGCTGCATGGCTGAAAGGTGGGACACATATGGTCATGGTGAGAAGTACAGTGTAAGGAACTTCCCCTAACTGACCCTCTACCTCATTCATCGAATATAAATAAATAAATAAGGGAAGTGATTAATGGAGAATCTTGGGGGCAGTCCTGGGCCCAGTGATCTTCAATGTTTGTGTCTCAGACATTTCTGAGTGGAAAGAGAACATAGCTGATGACAGAAAGACAGATGTATCAGTGGATAATGTGGGGAAGAATCTAGATGAAGATTTGTTAAGGATAACATATGGGCAGAAAGGTGGCAAACTAGGTTCAGTGCAAATAAATGAAAAATATTACATTTAGTTCTTAACAACCTTGACCTGAGGTAGAAGGAGAGGGGAGTGGAACTGATGGAGCTGAGCAGGAAAAGGTTCTGGGGATGTTAGTTTCACCTAGACTGAACCACCAGAAGCAATGTGAGAAGGCACTGGTGGTAGTAAACAGAATGCTGGGATACATTCTAAGGAGGATAGGCTCCAGTAGCAAAGAAGTAATCCTTCATCTCTATACAGCCCTGGTCAGATGGCAGCTTTAGTATTGTGTGGAGTTCTGGAGGCCATACAATGAAAGAAATATCAGACTGTGGGAAAGATTCCATGGAAAAGTCATCAGAAAAATGCATGGGATGTGATTAGAGGCTAGAGCTTTTCTCACTTGAAACCAGAAGAGAAGGGCAGACATGATATTGGCGTACAAGATCATACCAGGAAGATATAAGTGGGTCAACTCCAAACTGGAGGGATAGAGGGGGGGGGGAAGGAGCACGAGGTACATGCTGCAGATTGTAGGGACAAAAAAAACTCCCCAGATCTCCAGATGCACTTCTTCACAGAGGGTTGTTGACCAAAGGAACCGACCACTGCAATGGTTATGTGTAGAGGGAATTCACTGAGGCATTCAAAGGAGCATGTGACAGATGGAGAATGTGTAGGGGAGATGGAAGGGATAGAGAAATGTAAAGGGCAGACTTAGGTTTATAGCCTCTGTTTGCCAACAAGCAAATTAATGTAATGGTTTCCATTAAAACACATTTATTCATTCTGGAGCAAAGGAAAGCATTTTAGTGTCAATCTTGGAAAGCTTTTACCTAATAAATAGACAATGTTTTAATGTCTATGCAACAGAGGGGTGATACAGTAAAGGGAGGCATTATGCATGTGGAGTGTTGAAATATGTACATGGTTATTTGGAGTTGCAATAAAAGTTCTTGGCTAATAAAAAAAAATCATTGTTACTAGTGATATTGCCATTTTATGAAAAAGGTATTTCCCATTTATTTTGGAACATTTTTAAAAACAGCATGCAGTTGTGAAAATAGATATACACCTTTAACACTGTTTCCATCCTGCCAACTTCTATGTTATTATCTTCACTTTATAGCAGCTAACACATTTTATGTACCTTCCTAGTATGATCTTGTACCCCAGTATCATGTATTTCCTGTCTCTTCCAGTCTCAAGTGAGAAAATGTGAATATGGATGCTATTTTTTAATTTATTTTTGTATGAGTTCATCTGTTGGGATTCTAATAGCATCACTATGACCATGTCATACCATGACCGTAAGGGGATATTTGTGGCTGATGGAGCCTACATTATACAAGAATGTTGAAACTGATTGACTAGTAGCAAATAGAAAAAGTGTACTTCATATGCAGAAAGCAAGGCTATTGGCAACCATTAACAGTCAAATGGATGTATAGATGACACACAGGGATATAAAAATAGCTTCAATCCAGGCAGTTATGAAATGGAAAGGTGCATAACAAGAGAGCATTACTTCTACTTATATCAGATGTCACATGCTATTAAAGCTGGTTGCTTTTCTGTAATAGCCTTCCCATCAGCTCATATGGTGCACACAGTCTTCAGACAAACCTTCAACAAATGACATTAAGGTGTTTAGCTGTTCCTAAGTTGCAGCTTCTCAACACTGGTATGCTGTGTTGTGTCCATTCAGCTACTGTGCGATTCTTAAACTGTGTACATATCTGTAAAATCACCCAGACAATCCCATTACAGGCCTTCCTTCTACAACGTACCTGTAATCTTTCCAAAACCATAACACTAAACCCCCATTTCACAACATATTTGTAAAATCACTCAGACTGCACCAATGAGACTCCCCCTTCCCCACATGTCTATAATACTTACCCAGGCCATATAACTACAGACCAGCTCCCTTCAATAATGTATCTACAACCTCTCCCAGACGATAACACTACTCCCTCCTTCCCCAGTGTATCTGTGACCTCTTCCAGATAATTCTACTACAGACCCCTCCTTCCATAATGCATCTATAACTTCACTCAGACCATACCACTACAGAAACCTCCTTCTCCAATGCATCTGTAACCTCAATCAGACTGTACCACTATAGACTCCTCCTTCACCAATGTATCTGTAACCTCACTCAGACTGTACCACTACAGACCCCTCCTTCTCTAATGTATCCGTAACCTCACTCAGACAGTACCACTACAAATCCCTCTTTCCCCAATCTGTAACCTTACTCAGGCTGTGCCACTACAGAGCCCTCCTTCCCGAAAGTATCTGTAACCTCACTCAGACCATACCAATACAAACCTCTCCTTCCCCAATGTAAATGTCGATGACTTGGATACCTCCTGACATTTAAAGCCTCATTTTTAGCATGCTGCCAGTGGACTTTAACATAAAATGTTTTCCAGTCATCAGACAATTCTGACCGTAAAGATGATGTCTTGAAACAAGTTTGATGTCATCCTTCCAGGTAGACTTGCGCATGGATTCTGCCATAGTTCAAAAGATGTAAGTTAAAGAAAAGCATTATGAAAATCGCATCCCCGATGACTCACATTTGCTGATGTTGTGAGCATCCCTTTAATTTTGAAAATCATTCACTAGAAACTTTGCTAATTTTCAACATAACATTCTAGGCATTGATTGTTAGCATATCATGTTTGGGATCTTTCCTCATAAATTATATCATACAATTCTTTCCAGAAAGGAGATTTCATTTGCCAGATACAAAAGTTCATGTTCAGCTAGTACTTACACACTATTCAGTGACAAATAACACATTTCAACAAATTGGCCCCAAATGTGACTGTCCTTGTTGTAGATCATTGCCAAAGTTATGCATTTATGATGAATGTTTACATGACACATTGCCAGTTTACAATATTTTGACTCAATGTTTCCCGCATTTCACATCTGCAGACTTTCTATGTGAAGTTTGCTACTGAAGATTTTTGAACAGTAGAACTGTAATACTTACTAACAAGAAGCCATAACACTGTTGTTAAAATCTAACCTCAATACAGTTCTGAAAAGCTCACCCAAAACCTAGGCATTTCGTACCATCGTTCCATTGTCAATCAATCCTAGGAAATGGTATTAGCAAATATATATAGATATAGATATATATATATATATATATATATATATATATATATATATATTGCTTTCTTTATCAGTTTGTTTTCTTGATATTAAATTACTATATCCATTATTCTATAAATATGTTTTTCTTGACTTGCAAAGTTCTGTTTGTGTGCTCAGGTATGTTTGTATTATCAGGTTGTTTCATTTACATTCTTTAGTATTAATTTAACTATTTGTGATATAGAATGACTAATGCACTTTGGCAGTGTTGCACAGTGTTTGTTAATCCTGTGCTATACAACTGGTTCTGACTGATAAATTCCCATATAAGTAACAAACCACATTAACTGAACGTAGGAAAGGTGGGTTGATTCCTTAGGTATGTTTGCACTGACTTCATTCCGATGGAGTGCTGTTTTTTTTTTGGTACAAAGGAAGCTATCATCAGAATGAGGTCACATGCGTCACTGTAAAGTGAGATGCATGTTCAACCAGAAAAAAGTTCACAGTGAGATGCATCTGCTATTAATCCATGTAACAGATTGAGGTAAGGCCATTACCTGCAGCGATTATCTTTTAGTGAATATCATTCCATTTATAAATAAGGACACAGACACTGCATGCAGACTGAAAAAACAACATGGAAATACGGTAAGAAAAATATTTTCCAGTAATAAGAAGGTCCAGATTTCTTTGGTCTTCTGGTTTGCTTGTAAGCCCCTGGATGTTTTCAAAGTTTTAAAATAAATAGGATATATTATGTGTGTGTGTGTGTGTGTGTGTGTGTGTGTGTGTGTGTGTGTGTGTGTGTGTGTGTGTGTGTGTGTGTGTGTGTGTATGTGTGTGAATCCCAGATGCCTCTCTTCTGTTAGTCTCCCAAGGTCGGAAGTGTATAATATGTAAGGGGAATTCATAGCAACCATTTCCAGAAAAAAGAAATTTACTGATTTAAAACTGCAATACTGGTACTGAGAAAAAAGTAGAGTTTTAAGTAAATTTCAGAGAAAACAAACTATATTTCAGCCAGCTCATCATCTAAGGGACAGTAACAATTAAAGTCCATAAAGCTGTGATTAAAGTGAGTGATCTTTGTGTGTGTATGTGTGTGTGTGTGTGTGTGTGTGTGTGTGTATAAACACGTATTATACATGCATGTATATGTGTGTGTTTGACTGTGCATGTATCTGCATCAGGATAACAGGAATTACTTTATTCAAAAAGGGAACATGTAGTTATTCTGAAGACCCATTTATCTTGTGTTTTAACAACGAGGCAAAAAGTCTGATGTACATTAACATTGAAGCTTGTTACAGTACTAACTTTTGAGCTGCTAAACCTCAGAGAACAGTGGCTTATCTTCAAATGTTAAGCGAGCCTGCAATTAGTATAGTTAAAGTCACTGGGGGTGTGTGCAGGGGTTTTACATCCAACAAACATGCTTCTGTTTAAATATATATCTATACACCTGCATGTATGTATTTATCTTTGTCTGTTTCATATATATATATATATATATATATATATATATATATATATATATATATATATATATATATATATATATATATGTATATATTTCCCACACTCTTAGCAGGCACAGTGGTCATGCACTCAATGGATTAAAATGAATCCACAGAAAACAATTCCTCTATACAGATAGCTATTCTTGATTTTTATTAAACAATTTGCATAGCTGTATATTTGCTAGCTGTCTGTAGCACAAACCAAAGATATTGCCAATGTGTCAACCTGCATTTCTTGGATCTGTTTCTGATTTTCAGTCTTGGATATATCTAAAATAGTTAATAGCTCCTATCATTTATTTCGGACACGCTTATAAATTAGTCTGTTGTGATTTTTGATTATTGTAAAAAAAATGATCTTCCAAAAATAAATGTTGCAGTCATGGGGCATTATATTTTCATCCCATATGTTCAAAGGAGAACCTCAGTTTTTAAAAGAGTAGTTTGCTTTCCTGCAATTAAGTAAAAACCTTTACCCTGATCCTCTAAACTTGTAAGTGTGACAAAGCATAGCTTAAATAAAATACTAAAAGTCAATATATGCATTTATGTCTATAAACACATATGAGTGCATTCCATTGTTTCAAAATCATAAAAAGAAAAAATGTTTATCTGGGTATTTTTTGTGGACAGGGAATTTCCCCCTAACCCCTCCATGTGAGACTTCATACTCCAATACCCCCATTGTAACCATCTCTGAAATCACACCAGCACAGAGAAAGTGCAATTTTTTTCTTAAATGTTGACAATTGGCAATGTTCCCATATCTATCTATCTATCTATCTATCTATCTATCTATCTATCTATCTATCTATCTATCTATCTACCTATCTATATGTGTGTGTGTGTGTGTGTGTGTGTGTGTGTGTGTGTGTGTGTGTGTGTGTGTGTGTGAAGAAACTACACCCAGGTACAAGGCTACACAATAAAAATCCTACAAGAGCTATATTTAAGTAGAGGGTTACTTAGACTAGTCCTACAGGAAGGGATCTGAAAACCTGAGGATCTTGCAGATGGAGGGGGGGGGGGGTAGATGAACAAAGATCTCTGGGTAATGCAACAGTAGATTGCTGTGGCTTCATACCGGATATGCATACTTAACAGCCATAAATTGAACAATAATCATCGTAAGATCTTGTAACTGCTGTTAATTGCATGACAGATGAGGTAGTTTGCATTGTTGCAAACAGCTGACTACCTGTTTATTGATGAGTCATTTGGTAGACCGTAGACTATTAGCCAGTGGTAGCCTAATGGGATTCAGATGTAAAATGGCTATAAAGAGATTCAAAAGCTCAGCCTTGGAACTCAGTGACAAAGTTCACTAAGCTACAGATAATATTCTTAATCATAAAGTGTAATTTAGAAGGGAGGCTTCAAACAGGCCTCATTAATAATTCTGAAGTCAGCATGCTCAGCTAAACTGAAATCTAGTTCACTGCTCAGTGTGCATCTCCTCCAAAAAAATATAAGTGATGTCAAAATTAGACCCTGAACAAAATAATGGCTCAGTGACTAGTTAAGAAGTTTTACTGAAATTAAAATAGTAATCATTTAGTTATTTTATCTAAATTTACATCCATTATAGTACCATAGGTAAGCTGTCAGACACTACTGACAAACTCCATATCGGACACTCCTAGGCCAGTTGAAGACCACTAACAAACATATTAATCATTCTTAAATCAAGTTAAGGATTGAGGTTCTACAAGTGGATTGCTTTGCCATACTTTAGAATCACAGAAATTAAATTTAAGCCTGATGTCCATAAACATTAGAGTGTCTGCAAAATATCCCAAATAATATCCAGACCAAAGTGTAAAAAGGTCTCACAGACAAATCATTAAGCTAAACTAGTCTTCACTTTGTATCTCCTTAAACCCCCTGTAGTGGAGACTCATGGGATATATGCTGTACCGATTATTTACTAAATTTCTCATAAATGTTACACAGCCTCTTCAGGATACAAGCAGTTTTGTAACACAAGGAAAATCCATGGTTGCAGGCCTTTTCTAGGTCCAACTTTCAGCTCTAACAACAGATATTTCCACAGATCACACTCCACAGCAAATCCCTGACTGGACTCTTCCTCTCCGTGCTTCCAGGCCTTCCCTCAGATTATCCGGTATGTCAGGAATTCATCTGCTGACCTTTGTCTTCCTCTCTACCTATGTTTATACCACAGTAATTAGCAGTTAAGACTGAGATCAGGTTAGCTGCTTTGGGAATATTCTCACACTTCATGCTGATGTATGATATCTAAAAACATACATGAAGAAATTAGACACTGTCATTTGTGCTAGCATGTCTGGCTGAAGTTTTGTACATAATTTCAGATTAACCTGTGTATTATATGCCAGCATGACTAGCTATGATATTGTAAATAAGTTCTTGTATGTTGATTAATGTTCTGTTTGTACAGGATGTTTTAAAGAGAAGAACAGTGTTCTGTTACATATCTAACTGCACATGTTTGTGAAGGTGATTCTAACTGAAGGCTGTTTCAGAGTCAGCTGATCTACAGATGATATCATTAGAATGTTTCCAGTTGCTCTGTGTTTACTTTCAGACACTGAAAGACAGGAAGGAATTTTTAATAAACAGCTGTCTGTTGATTTTCAAACAGTGAAATGAAAAAAAGAACTGGAACAGTTGAGACAGTTAAGCTAGTCTATAAAAGAGCCTGCTGAATACAGTTTTAAACAGTCATTGTTGAGTTGAGTTCAGTTGAGTTGAACTCTCATTTGAATTCACAGTTGTACTGAGCAATGGATACCCAAAGGACTCACCAAGAACTGTAAGCCTGCCTTTGCTCTGCTGTAATACTTAGTTTAGATCAGTGACAGCATTCTTTAATCAGATAGGAAATTATAGCTAATTTGTCAGAGTTTTTTCTAAATGTTGGATTTCTATCCTTCAGAATTAATTTCATTTTTCCTGGTGATTGAATTCTGGTTGTTTATTGAAATTACTGTTTTACCTTTTTAATCTTTTTGTTCATTATTAAATATTTTTATTATCTTACATTGTGGCTGATCAATTAGTGCATTCTTTAGTGATTTGAGATTGCTTATACCTGCTTTGAGAATTCCTGGGCCACTCCAAAAGCCTGGCTGCTTTGGGTCATTTGCTACCATTTGTTTTAATACCTAATTTTAATAATTGGACACCCCTTTGAAAGGGCATGTAGATGCTCTGGTTGGTGGCAGCATTTTACCATATAATTTGGGGAAGGGACACAGCTGGAAATCTGTGTCAAGTTTTTCCAGAAGTGTTTGGTTGTATGAGATTCAATTTATTTAAGTGTGAGTGTATCAGAGGTCTTAAATTGGGACACACTTTTCTGGAGTGTGAAATAAAGAATTACATTCGGGTGGGCAGAAGTATACAGTCCAGTCCCAGGTTATAGAGTGTGTTCCTATTGTCCTCTTAGGGGAAATTGTGAAATATTACTTCTGTTTAAGTGAAGGTCTCACATTGGAGTCAGTAGTGAGGATTGAAGTTCCTTATTTACTGACACAGGGCAGTAGGGGACGTCACATTATTTGGTGGTGGTTCAGTGGGATATTAGCCAGACATCACATTATATTTAAAGGTGAATAGACTTTTCCATAACTAGCATGTTACTGGGATAATATCCTGCCAGTCTTTTTTTTTTTAATGCTGACTTTAGTTTTTGTGATGTTTTCTTGGTTAGCATACAGGCACTCACAGTATGGTTAAGGCTGTCTGTTCCCACTTTAAGAACTACCAGTGTCCTCCATTTAACAGTGTAAAGCTGAAGAGCTAAATATAGCACTTATTACTTCCAAGGTGACATGTGCCATCTGGTCAATGTGCTTCATCTTCCCTCAGTGTAATTAGTTCCCTCACCATTTCCTCCATCTCCGCACACTATTCTCACTATTCTGTCATGCTTTCCTTAAAGTGTGGTACCCCCTATACTTTGTTTTGTGATAACTGAAGGAAATCATTCATTTAATAGCTTTTTTTTCTCAGTCTTCTCTGATCTCCCTCCTATCTTTGTTAAGCCTCCCCAGAGCTATCCCATTTCTCCTTTTTGCTATAAACTTAAAATGCCCTTGTTTCCTTTCTTGACACTCTCTGCTCCCTGCCTCTTTCATGCTGCACCTTAGAAACCCTCACCAGCTTTGGTGCCATTCTGCTATTCCCCTTGTACTTTAGCACACAACTCTTTCCTTTCCTTTTACCTCTTGTTGGCCCTGTCTTTTGCTGTAAGTACTAGTCTCTCATTCCTGTGTAGCCCCATTAGCTGCTTCCACTTTTTCCCCCTTCCTTGAACCCTGTCTATAGACCTAAGGAATCCATCCTCTTACCTATTTTGGATCCCAACATCTTAACTCTTCATTGATCCTCTCCACCAGCAAAGCACAATCCATGCTGCTAAAATGCAACACATTTGCCTTTATCATGGCATTTTTATCCTTCCCCCATTCCTAACTGCACAATAGCATACTTACATTTGGATGGCCCTGCTTTAACCTGCTCTTCCATGACCGCCTCCCCTGCATTTGTTGGAACCATCTCTGGAATTCTATCCCCACATATTGGCAGATTTATATCCCCTAAGAGAATTAAAATCGTCTTTCTGTTTTCTTCTCTAGTCTCTCAAACTACCTCCTTAATGTGTAACCATTCATAGGGTGCCAAAGTAAGATGACCCACTAGCTCTCCACATTTCCTTTACCTTAATTACCAGGGTAGTTAATCTGAGTTTCAACCATGCCATCTCTCTTGCTCCCTTGTTAGTTGGTGTCCTTCTTCCTGTCTGACCTTATATCAAATGCCTCCTTTATTTAGATTGATATTCCTTTCTCTGTCATTCCTGAAAACCCTTTACCTGGGTACCTTGATGTCCCACCCCTTCCTTGGTACTGGCCCATGTTTCTGTGATAGCAGCAATATCTACCCTCCTTGCCAACGTCACTTATGTTTTCCAAGGAAAGTATACTTCTAAAGATGGATATACAAATTATGAACTCACAAATTTTGCTCCAAAGGTCTTATTTTTGGTACTCATTTCATTCAGTATAATATCATGATAAAACCAATATGTTAGCTATTTTTTTTCAATCTCCATTGTACCCTTTAATCCAATCTACTCATTTTTTAGTGCTGTAAGTACATTTCAGGTTCAGACAACCCATCCTTACCCATCTCCAGTTACCACTTCATGAAACTATGCACCTCACCCCCTTTCCACATAGCTGTTCATAATGCATTATGAATAAAGCAGTACAATATAATGATTTTGTAGAAGCATGGGTTAACTGAAGGATTTAACCACCATTAAGAGCACAAATGCAAGCAAACACACCTAAATGTCAACCATTTTGATATTCTTTGTTGTACCACTCACGAGCAAACAGCATTAACTTTCATATACAAAAACATATTCCAAAATAAACTGTATAACTGGTATAGCAAATCAAGCACAACATGTGTCAGTACTTTCCCACTCCAAAAAAAAAGCAAATAGTTTCCTGCCTCATACCTTTATCACACTGAATGCAGACGCAGAAACTATGCACATGTTCCTAATCACTACTAGGGAGTGAGACACCAGTGGATGAGGTGGCAACTCATGATTTGCTGTTTGTCATTAGAAATCATTACTGATGTGCTACAGTGCTGGCAATGATTCTTGTTTAATTTTTCCTTTTCTCTGGTCTTATGTGACAATGAACTTGGCATATTTATTGGGATATTTTAACTTTTTAAGTAGTCTGGTCAAATTACCTTTAATAGCCATAAAGTCAGACCCAAGGAGCATCAGTCAGACACAGTTAACATTTTATAGTTATATACAAATGAACAGTTTAATATGTATACAATATTATTTAAAGAGGTTATACAGAGTTGCTATACAGTATTTATACAACATAAATTACAATCAGTATAATCACTTCCATAGTACTGTAGCAGGAAAACAGCTGAGTATACCTTAACCAGCATCATGGAAGCAAGTGCATGTGGCTTCATTTAGTAGCTGTTCTTCTGAGTCTAGCATTAATGCTGCCGACTGTTTTCTGTTCCCTTACTTCAGCCAGTAGGTGGTTCCAAATTGATGGCCCTATCCTTTTGAAAGCCCTTTCATTGATGAAGGATTTAAATATGGTCTGATTAAAGTGAACACGTCTTTCTGGCTGTCTCTGAAGGAATATGTCAGCTACCGAATGGATATGTTTTCCCTATGGGTTGGATGTTGACTTAGTGAAATTATTTTGAATATTAAACTGCTAATTAATAATGTAGGTTTGCTTTGAATTGGTAACTGGCTGGCATTTTTAAGTAGGTCACAATGATATGTACTGGCATCTGTTAAACGTACAAACCTGAAATTTTTGTATTCAGCAACTTGCATTTTGTGCAGACTTATTAGCAGCAAGCCATATTCAGTTTTGGGAAGCAGGACATTTCTTCCCAAGGCACTATGTATATCTGTTTTTCGTAGTTGGGAGATCCAAAGGTATGGCTTTTGCTAACTGGAAATTTTTCTGACATTTTTTTTTAGTTGAAGAATAAAAGATAAGGCTGTAAGATGTAAGTCCCAGACATTTCTGATCTGCTGCACCAAGGATTATGTTGTTCATGTTATCCTTTATGATGAGTAGGGGAAGATTTATTAGCTCCTGCAGGGTAGCAAATATCATCATGTGGGATTTAACTATGTCTACTACTAGGCTATTGTTGAGTGTCCATTCACATAGACTAATTTAAAATCAGTCTGTAATTTGATCTGTAACTGTGATTCACTATGACCTAATTCAGTAAATAGTAAATCAATATGCATACATAACTATAATAAATGATGGGAGGTCATTGGTTATGTCATTTATTAACAGAAGGGAAAAGAAGGGGTCCTGGAACTGACCCTTTTGGTAATCTAGCATTAAATGCACCAATGTCAGATAGGGGAGTTGTTAAGCATATATCCGAATGGTTCTGTTTCCTAGGTAGGTTTTAAACCATATATCTAAAAAAAGAACTGTGGAGGACTTTGCTTCCATGATGGAGAGTATAGAAGCTTGCCCTCCTTCCCTGCAGAAAAAAAGCATTGTTTTGTTTCTTCATCAAGATGAAGCAATGACTGGTTGTATTTATCCAGTTGTAGCTTCATTCAGATGTCACTTGAACAAAACTGGAAAAGAGACTCCAGTTCATAATATTGAAATGTTGGAGAAACCATATGAATTTTTGGTAGGTAGGAAGTTTTTCCGCATTCCCTTCTAAAAAAATCTCCACAATTTACTTCACTTGTCAATAGGTGATTGAATATTAAACAATGGTATTCTTAAAAATAAGACTGAAGTTGTATAAATGCTGTGGAGAGCATAAAATTGTGGAATTTCAGACACATATTATTCAAAAATACATTCCTTCTCTGTAAAATGGCATTTCCCCAAATTTGTTACGATATTTTGAACACACTGATATTTTTTTTACGTTTGTTTTTAATTAGTAACCTGTTGATCAGTTCTGCATACTACTATTTTTGTTGAGTTACACAGTTCCACCCTAATATTCTTAATCAGTTTTACTTCCCCTTTTTATAAAATATTAATGTTACTGCTTTTCATATTTTCTTTTATTCTGGTATACAACTTTAAAATTAATTTCTAACATTTGCACTTTATTGATATCCCATTTGTTCAAATGTTCATATTGAAGCAATGCAGCATTAACTGAAGGTGGATAAATCAAGGTATCTATTCAGTTATTTTAATTTGCATTCCATACCCTGATTTTCTGAACAACAGTGTCAGAAACCTTTACAGTAGTTCATTTAATTTAGTCTATCCAGCATGTTCAGTACTACCACATGAAAAGCCAAAAGGATGACAGATGAATAAAACTGTATATGTTTTTCTTACCTTTCAATCATTTCTATTTCCTCTTAAATAAACCATCAGGTCACTCTAAGCTTTGTCCCATGACACCATACAACCCAATGCACCTCTTCTTTTTCTTCTTGTAGTTGTTGCTGTATTGAGCAGAAATAAATTCACTTTTTTGTGTTCATGACCATTGCTGTGCCTCCATGCTTTATGGAAAAAATATTTTCTGTTTGAAGCACCTGTAAGGCTATTCACCAAAAATAGAGATCATATTAGCTTATCACAGAAATCATATATTGGAACTAACCTAGTACACTATGGGAGAGAATTCCACAAAAGCAAAGCAATACAAGGAACGTTCTGATGCCCAGTAAAATGTTGCGTCTTGGAATGAGTAGGATTTGCTTTACATGTATGATACTAGAACACTAATTGGTTTATGCTACTATTGGTAGAACAATAAGTACTAAAAATATTCTGTGTGAGAACTAAGGAAATGAAACTGATAAATAGAACAGATTACACACCTAAGCACAGTATAAAGCCAAGAATGGTGTGTGAGATGAAATGATATGGGGATAGGGGAACAGTTTGGTTAACATAGCCTATAGTACATATTTATAGTGTTTGAATAGCTTGTGCTCAGCTCACAATCCTGCATTATTATAAAATCGTACTTCTGAATATGCTTATTATCAAATACTCTGAATGATATTTCATCAATTGTATCAAAATAACTGTCTCTTGATTTTGGTCTGTAACACTAGTTTTAACAGTTTTGTTTTATCTTGTTGTCTAATTTTCTTCCTTTTATGCTAATTGTGTAACATTTTCAGAGCTTCATCAGTTGTGCTAGTTGAGTCTAGTTCAGTACTGACAAATGATCAGTTGGATTTTGGATAGTGTCATGTCGTCTCATTGTGTTAGCCTATGAGTTTGCTAAATGATGGGAACTTCATCTTTTTAGCTCATTTTCTGTACACATTGATCTGGTTTTCCATCAGATTTTAAATCACCTTGTAGGATAGATGAGGGCTAATTACAAGGTCAGCTGGTCACTACCTTATGTTTTATAATTTTCTAGAATTTGATATACAGTGATTAAGTTGTGGAATCTGATCCTTTGAAACACCTCACTCAATGAAATAGCTTGGTAACATGCTCTTTTTTTGTAATACCAGTTATGGGGTTGACCGATCTGTTTTTAAATTTTGTAATTGGCTCATAGTGGTCTACATTTTTCTCCCTTCCCTTTATATGACGGTTTTAACATCTATTGAATCAGACATTCATGGAGTAGCTTTATTTCTAATAATGGTAGTTATTCTTAACTAGATTTCTACTAAAAAAGTCTAAATGGTAACACTGCACCAGTATAATTTGAGATTTTTATAAACATTAGATAAATACAAAAAGATAATATTTCAGGCCAAATGTGCTCTTATTTCAAATAAAAAGACTAACATGTACAACACACCCCTTTTAAAGTGCTGAATGTAAAACAATTTCCACTAATATGTAACTTTTGTCAGTTAATGGCTGTGCCTCTTTTCCCCAATGATAATATAATGGAAAATGAAAAATGTGATACTTTATCCTACATACATTTAGCTCACATTGCCAGAATTATATTCTTATTGCTCCCTTATCTGTGTTTATCTCACGTGCTCTATTCTGACCTCTGTTCCTTTCCTCTTTAAGTAATTCTGGTGTATGGCAGTGATTTTCTTATCATCATCTGCCAAATACATATTCAGGTGCAAGTTTATTAACATGCCTCTTAACTAAACATGTCATAATAATTTACAAGTTCATAGGTTCACGGGTAAATACTAGCCCAGCTGCTCTTGTGGGCCTTTTTGAGCCTAGCCAGTTTCTCTTTCTGTGTTTGAAACAAACTATCCAATTTGGTTATAGATTGGCCTTGCCCATCCCATGGTCGATAATTATATATTACCCTTAATAACAATAACTGGGATCATAGCATAGATAATTTTGTTCAAAGGTTGTCAAATGTGTTTGGACAGATACATGCCAAAGAGTGCATTATATTTAGTGAGTGATCTAATGATGGTTCAGTAAATCTAGACAATGACATCCCTAGATCTAGACACAATTACTTTGTTTATAAGCTGTTGCAATATAGAAGGACTTCCTTACAACAGCGGACACATTTTGTTCAAAGGTTAGGGCACTGTCCACATAACTTCCCAAATCCCAAACAACTGGGTGAACTATTTGGGAGTATTGCCAATGTGGTAGTTCCCAGGGTAGATGACTTCTCAAAGGATGCAGTATAATGCATTTGTTGGCATCTAGTTTCAGACCATTACTTTGACACCAGTTATTTGTTTGAAACAAACCTTCCTGCAGGGTAACTAAGTTATTTGGTGATTCAGTGCCTACCCTTAGCTTACAGTCATATGCAAACGTAGTCAGCCAGAGCCCTTTGGTGCTGGCTTTTATTTCAGAAAAGTACATGCCAAACAGGAGAGGTCCTAGCACAGAGCCCAGAGGGACTCCACTGGTGACTGGTCTTTTTGTACAGGTAACTTCCCCTATTTTGATTATCTGCATCCAATCTGTGAGCCAGTTGACAATCCAGTGGGTAACATGAGGTTTATTCCTAATTTATTTAGTTTTTTTACTATGCCTGGGTGGGGAATTATGTCAGAAGCTTTGGCCAGGTTGAGGTGTGTGGTGTGTACTGTTTTGCCTTCATCTGTTGCTTTGGTGACCTTTTCAAAAAAAAACACTAGGTTGAATAAGCATGACCTAACCTTGACAAATCCAAACTGAGACAGGTCTAGTATTTGGAGGTTCCCTATGTCCTGAATGATAATTCTATGATTTAAAAGAGTAATAAGTAAAAGAAAAATAGATATAGAAAAAAAACAGAAGACACTGAAATATACATAGAAGAATCTGAGGACATTAGATTTAAATTCTAAATACTTAACTAGCCAATTTCTTAGTGGATAATTGCTTTAACTGCTTAATTACTATTTATATGTATTTTAAATGTTTGGTGTTTATTTTATTGTTCTATATTTGCTTACAATTCAATTTGTTTTTTTTTTTATTATATTTTACTGTAAACTGTTTGGGTTCAGACACAGTGTAACAAACCATAAATTAAAATGTCAAATGCTAGTACAGGCAGTGATATATCTATATATACCTGAGTTCTACAGACACTTGTAAGGAAATGAAACAGAGTGGCCCAAGAAGGGCCAGGGCACATGATTAGGGTATAACTAATTGCTTCAGTTATACTAAGTAAATGCATGTACTCTACTTCAGTATGTTTCTAGAACAGTCATTGACAAGATAGACTGTAGTGTAGGCAGTATTGTAAAGCATTATACAAAGTAAGATCTCAATAGGGACGTTTCTAGCCTGGCAGGACTGACTTGTTTCATGTTTATTTTTCAATTTTCTAATACAAAAATAGAACTGTATTGATCTGAAAAAAAGGACAAGCTGAGGGTATGGCTGTTCCTGTGGACAAGAAAACAAAGCTAGGTTAGTTAGGACTACTTAAGCCCCTCCTCTGTAAGTTTCCTGTGCCTATGTTTTACATGTCATGTGCAGTATGTAGGCACAAGTAATGATCTCAATTATACCATAATTTAAAGATGAATGGAAATATTTTGCATCATCTCATCTCCATGTTAGAACCTGCCTTTCTCACTCAAAAATGAATTACCCATTTCTGTAAGGCTTTAAAGGAGTTGATAACAAATACATTCTACCCAATAGTGTTCATACTTTCTGTGAAGAAATTAGACACTATTTGCACTAGCATGTCTGGCTGAGTTTTCGAACATAATTTCAGACTAACTATGATATTGTAAATAGGTTCTTACATGTTGATTTATGATCTGTTTGTACAGAATGTTTTAAAGTCTTGAATAGTGTCCTTTTATACTTCTAACTGGGCATGTTTGTGAAGAAAGATTCTAAAACCAAACTGTCTCAGATTCAGGCGATCTGCAGATGATGTCATTGGAATGATGCCAGTTGCTATGTGTTACTGTCAGAAGCTGAAAGGAAGGAAATTTAGTACAGCTGTTGGTTGATTTTCAAAATATGAAATTAAAATTAGAACTGGAACAGTTGCGACAATTAGGCTAGTCTATAAAAGAACCTGCTGAAAACAGTAGTAGTCAATTATAGTTGTTAGTTAACAGCCAGTTGTGAGTTGTTCACAGATGTGCTGGGCAGTGGATTCCCAAAAGGACTCACCAAGAACTGCAAGCCTGCCTTAGCTCTGTTGTAGTATGTTAGTTTAGATCAGGGACAATGTTCTTTAGTCAGATAGAAAAATTATAACTAATCGGTTAGATCAGTTAGAGTTTTTCTGAAAATTGGATTTCTATCCTACATTATTGATTTCATTTTCCTGGCGATTGAGTTCTGTTTGTTTATTGAAATTACTGTTTTATATTTTTAATCATTTTGCTCTTTATTAAATATTTTTATTAACTTACATTGTGGCTGGACAATCAGTGGTTTTCTTTAGTTATTGGAGAGTGCTTATACTTGCCTTGATGAATTCCAGGGCTACTCTGAAAGCCTGGCTGCTTAGGTCATTTCCTACTGTTTGTTTAGTATTTAATTTTCATAATTGGACACCCCTTTAAAAGAGCATGAAAACTCTGATTGGTGACAGTGCATTACCTTATTATTTTGGGGAAGGGACACCGCTGGAAACCTGTGTCAGGCTTTCCCAGAACTGTTTGGATGTGTGAGACTTAATCTATTTAAGTGTGAGTGTAGCAGAGGTTTAAACTGGGACACATTGCTCTGAACTGTGTAATAATGTTACGCTAGGGGTGGACTGAAGTATACAGTCTTGTTCCAGGTTATATAACTTGTTCCTGTTGTGCTGCTAGGGGAAATGTGTAAAATATTACTCCTGTTTAAGTCACAGTCACAGTCTAATATTGAAGACAGTAGTGAGGATTGAAGCTCCTTAGTTACTGACCCAGGATAGTAGAAGATGTCACATTATTTGCTGGCAGTTCAGGGGGATATTATCTGGATGTCACACTTACATTCATTTATTTAGCTTATCTTGTAAAGTTTCTGCATTCTTTTGAAAGATCCTATTTAACTGGAATGTAAACATTACTAGATTAATGACAATCAATGGAGTACTTTATTTTGTCTTTATTTCTCCTGAAATGTCATTCACTGCATTATCCAAAACAGTTCCCACTTACCTCAAACACCTACAAGGCTTCTCATGCATGCTGGCCTGCTGCTCATGTAGAAGAGGGGACTTTATTTCCTAGTAGACGTCAATCACACAAAGGTCTTTAGATATTTCTCCTGGGACAGGAACAGCTGACTGAAGTACTAAGTGGGTAAGTAGGCCTTTTCCTATCCTCCATCACCATATAATAATGAATATTGAAATAATCTTTCTTATTCTGCCATGATTTGTAGTACGGTAACTTCACATGTATGTTCACACTTATGCATACTTGAAATGTGCACTTGTCTCCCCCTTGCTGGATTTGGATTGGCCAGAATTCATGATTTACGAGCATGTGATAAATGTAGACTGCACAGTAGTTAGCCCCCACCCTTTCCTTACTCTACAGACTGACAGAGGGCAACTATCCACTCAGTCTATCCACCTCATCACTCAACATTCCTTGATTTTTTTGTCTTTCTGGACTCATATTTGAAACTATGCCACTAGAAGCATAAGTCCACCTCAACAGAACTAGAAAAAGTGCTCATTTTTAAAACAATTACTGGACTTGCACTATGTAGTTAAGAATATACAATCACAAAGTGGGTATTACAGGGCCCTTCTGTGATGGCTCCTTTGTACCCCGAGACAGTAATCAAGGAGCCTCAGTCATCACCACTGACATCGGCAAGAGGCAATCATTAACAACAGGAATGAATTTATGCAGTATTTCAAATGCAGTTCTCTGCATCAAGCACAATTTCCCTCAAGAGCACACAGGGAACCTACTCCATACCTGGGATTGGACTGTCTGTTTCTCCAGATCCCACACAAGACTCACCTTGGAGCATTGTGTCCCAGTTCCATTTGACATACACACTTGAATATCTGATTTTACACACACACACACACACACACACACACACACACACACACACACACACACACACACACACACACACACACACACACACACACACATACACACACACACACACACACACACACACACACACACACACACACACACACACACACCTGGGAAAGGCTGACAGAGATGTACCAGCTGTGTCCCCTCTCTCCAGACTACAAGGTAGATTTCTGCCACCAACCAGATACTCTAAGGTTGTTACAAAGGGATTATACTGTGTCAAATTAACACTGATATAAATGGTAGAGTGTGACTGAAGCAGTAAGGCATATCGGAGTGGCCACAAGGACTCTCAAGATGTTAAAAGTATTCTGAAAATGACCAGCCACAATGAAAAGGTATAAAAAATATTTAATAATAAATAATACAATGGAAAACAGGAGAATACTTAATATTTAGTTACAATAAACATCAGAGATTTCACTCACAGGAACTATAAATATAGCACAGTTGGATAGAATCTCACAGATGCAGAAGAAAATAATACTAAACTAATCTCACTGCATTAGTCATAACTGAACTCAAGAGAAACTGTCCTTAGTTAATTCACTTAGTATCACAAGGCAAGATGTACTGCTGAGATGCTCACTTCCACAAGGCAAGGTGAGATACTCCACACTAACTGAACTGTACAACTAACAACTGAACAGCTGAACTCTGATAACTGACATAGATCTTTTATATCAGGTTCCAAACAAAAACAAAAACAAACAACAAACTGTGGCTGCCAGAGTTCCATCTTTCAGCTGGTTATAGAATGATATCACATCTAGTCACCTGACTGGCACAATTCACCTCCAGAATTCTGTTAAGATTCTGTTGCAGCATTTTTTTAACATAAGCAACTTTTACAAATACATTTTTAAAACAAGCATCTGTACAAATCAATGTGACAGTCAAATGACATATGATTATAAAAATTGAGCCAGCCATGCTGGCATATGCCACACATGCACTGTCCCACTTATTTGGTACAGCTGGCAATACCTCCCAACATCACACCCGGAACCTGGTAAGTCCCTTTATTTCCATGTAACACCCACTCTGCACTATGTGAAACTTCCTAATGTTGATCTCAATACACTTTGGTTAACAAAGGAGATGGTCAATAAGTATGCAAGACAGACAATCCCTGGGACTGGAGAGTATGCCCTTTCCATACATGTTTTAAAATTTGCTTGCTCTGAGGTTATTCTTCAGAGCATACACAAAACATGTCAATGTTAGAGATATCGAACTTTGATCAGTTCAACTATTCTAGATAAATCCATATAAATGTGTATATATATATATATATATATATATATGTATATATGTATATATATATATATATATATATATATATATATATATATATATATATATATATATATATACACATATATACACATACACACACACACACACACACACACACACACACACACACACACACACACACACACATGCACACTCACAACACACAATCACACAAACATATATTTTTTTATATTTTTGAGGTAAAATTTACTATCATTGCCTAATGTATGAAAGTTTAAGCTGGATATGTAATTGTAGGAGTAAATATTTTGCATAGAAGATACCCATGTCATAGATCAACTGAATGAATAATTCATGCCCATACCCAGAACCTGTCCACCTTCTGCCTGTTTCTTATTGAAAATCAGAAACACAGTGCAAACGTGTTAATTCATTATTATATTAAAGCTTACTGTTGCATGATTTCTGGTTGATATTTTGTTGTTGCTGCTGTCAGGTACCAGTATGTAAGGAGTTTCTGGTACATTCTGTGACAGCATGGATAGCTATGATACCCAACATCACAGTTACTGGCATCGATGATTGTTACTAAAACATGCTGCTTGGCTATAGCCATGGGTAATCCTACAGTACTCATGCCATACACCAAAAACTTATCAGTGTTCAGAGTAGGTTTGCTCAGTGGAGCAGAGTACCTGCTTTACACATCTGTGATTCACTCCATGTTTACTGTCATCATTTGCATTATTCATCTGCCTCATTTGCATAGGATATCTCACTTCCATATCCTATCATATTCCATATCCTGTATTCTGTTTCATGCAATGCATATTATGCTATTTTGTTACACTTTACAGCTACACTATCTATGGCTCTGAATCACCCATTCCCTGCATAATGATGTCTCAGAATCACCCGCTCTCTGCATACTGATGCTGCCAGCCATGTCAATGATTCCTGGTCTACAATTTACTGTGGAAATTCAGTGGAAAAACAGTCATGCAATAGTTCATTTATAAGCACTCACATAACTTACATAAAGCATTATGCAACTGGCATACTATGTAGTTACATATCTTGCTGAAATATAGGAAAGAATAAGGCAAGCTAGAGGAATGAATGAATGAATGAATAGTGAGATGTGCTTTGTGTGATAAATGGCATTTATTCTACTATATTCTTGAGGAACATGTTTCATAACTGGTGGCTTCACCACTTATTCTGAATGTTTCGTAAACCTATACTATGAGATTTTTTAATCACAGTACAGACAATCACAAATTCCAAACATCATAACAATTGCACTGCTAAAGGCCATGAAGGAAACATTTATCAGGTAAAGTGTCTATATTTTACCTCCCTATAATAGTGAGAGCCATTTTTTATAAGTCTAGAAGCTATTTAAAAAATGTTATTTATAGCTTTAAAAGAGTGAATTGAGAAACTTGGTGTTACAGTTTTAAAGCATTTTACAAAAAGCTAGCAGGGTATTTAGGCCCTGCATCTGAGCAGGTTTCTGCTTGTTTGTACTGAGCTGAACTGAGGTGGGCTACCAGCCACAACTCTGAGATAAGATACCAGATGACTAGAGGCTTTTGAGCTTCCAAAAAAACATAAGTTGTCTGTTTTTTTTGCTTATTTATACTATTTATGCACATTTTTATTGACTGCTGCCTACTTTTATACTGTATTTATTTACTGTGTACTAAACTATACTGTTATACTGCAATTGCCTGCTACACTGCACTTGTAAAATTGAATTTTATTGCTATTTTCTCTGTTTAGCAAGCTTTCTTGTTGTTTCCACTGTTTGTTAAGTATTTACTGGTATTTTTTCACTGTTTCAAAGCTATCTGCTGTTTTAAACATTTTTTTCATTGTCTCACTGCTATTTTTCTGCTGTGTTAAGTATTATTTAGTGTCTCCCATTGAAACTAGGGTAGCTAGTAGCTGTAGTATAGTCCAGATCCAGGTCTGCTGCTTCTGGAACTGTTTGCAATGGTTTGTTTGTTCTGAGCACATTTTCCAAGCCGTCTTGGATTGAAAGGGGCCTATCTGCACTTTTGTGAAAGAATTGTGTTTCATTGGCACCTGACTGGTAAAGGGAGGCTGGGCTAGGGCTTGGAATAAGAAAGCTTCCTCATTACTCCTTTGGAATATTGTTAGAGCTTTTTTTCAAGTTTTAACTTTTAGTATTTTAGGCCCTGCATCTGTTTTTTTGTTCATCACACAGCACTGCTCATTACTATGCAAATGTGTGCCAAAGACAGGTAAGTTCAACAAATTTTCCCTTAAAACCCATGCAGAAATATCCATTCTCTGAGCTCCTCCGTGAACGTTTCCAAAAAGCCATCCCAAGTGACAACCGTCTTCAACCTAGTATCATGGACAGTTGGACTACCCTTGTTTCACTTGCCAACCTTCTTGACTTGGGTCTCTTGAGTTAGTGTAGCAATTGCCTCATGTAATACTGTCTAGTAGAGTGCAAGAGATGTATTTACACCAAGAATCTAGAATCTATGCTCTCTCTCACTTAAAACAGTAGCACTGAGAAGATTGACAACTCACCCACCACTAAATATTTGCATAGTACCACTACTCCTACACATACCACTACTCATAAACATAGTACGCATCAAACATATAAATACACATATGTGGAGGTTCTCTCAAAAAAATTACTGAAACACCAGAGACCTCCAAAACACAAATCTGCTACAGTTAACACAGTCTCCACAGCTCCCACGACACATAGCAACAACAGTGTGTCACACACCAAGCCCGTAAGACATAACACTCAAAAACCCAGTTTTCTTGTTATTGGAGACTCAGTAGTGAGACACATGGATGTCCCACTCACTAGGTTGGACAAGGAGAAAGTCATGGTCAGCTGCCTGTCCAGTACCAGGATTCACAAAATCAAGCATGCACTCAGGCCTCTTAGCAACAACTACCATTATGACTCTGTCATAGTTCATGTTGGTGTGAATGACCTGAGATGTACCTCACTGGACTATATGAAGAGAGACATGGGACATGGTCAAGCTCTCTGAGTATGTGCCCCAGGCAGGTATGTCACTAGCCTTGAGCAGCATACTACCCTCACCTAGAATGATGTTACAGTATAAACAAAAAATTATTGATTTTAATAATTGGCTGAGTTTTTGGTGTCATTCCAAGAGGATACATTTCCTGTCTGCCTGTGAATCCATGGTCGACAAACCTCACTGCTTTGCCAGAGACAGTTTGCAATTGGCACCCCTAAGATTTTGGCTGTTGGCAAAGGCTCTTGCCTTCCCATAGTACCTTTTTTAGTCAAGGTCTCAAAAACAACATTACCGACGTGAAATTAAACAAAATAAGGGTCATGCTGCTAAATACTAGGAGCTTGGACCAAAAACTGCACTCCTTTGAAGCACGTCTGTTACTAGAAGATGTAGATGTCTGTGTAGTTACAGAAACATGGTTTAAGGCCTAAGAGAGCACCCTGGCCCTGCAAGGCTACAATGCCTTCCACACCTTTAGACTGCAAAAGGAACGTCTGAAAACCAAAGGAGGTGGTGTTTCAATCTATATCAGAGATAAATTCACCTCACATATAGTTAGACTGGACAACTCAATGGAGTTATTCCAGGTCCAGATTACAATGGGTAAGACCCCATTCAAGTCCTAGCCAGTTATAGATTCCCCTCCATGGGTCATGACACCCATGAAGCCTACTTAACCAAACTGAAGACAATCCAAATTTTACCAAACACATGGTTATGGGGGATTTCAATTATCCCACCATCAACTGGGAAACCTACTCTACCCCAAACTCTCTAGCACAAAAGTTCCTTGACTTTGTGAACTGAAATGCCCAGGAGCAAATTGTCCATACGCCGACAAGAGGAACAAACATTCTAGATCTGGTACTCAGCAATATGTCAAACAGGTGCACTGCTGCAAGTGTTGGATCCTCATTAGTTAAAACGAGCCACAAATCAGTCACCTTCAAACTGACACTAACACCAGAACTCACAAAGAGTGAAATCAGACTAAAAAACTTCACCAGGGCAAACTGTACCCTCTTAGGTGAAGGTATAAATGCATTCAAAGCCACACCCCAAGCTGAAAGTGGTAACTACACCAAAAACGCTAAAGCCATGTACAATCACTCGCATAAGTGCATAAACTAGACTTTACCAGACAGAATCAAAGCCAGAGCCCCAAGTAAAATCAAGCTGCCATGGTGGACTGCCAGCAGCAACAAACTCTACAATAAATGCAAAAAGTTGCTGTTCAAGAAAACAAAGACATGGACCCGTCAATGGAAAAGCACCATCCTCAGCCTTAACAGGCAAATAAGACAACTTGTCAAATCATCCAAAAGCTCCTTTGAGAGAAACCTAGCAGGTACTGCCAAGGATAACCATAAGGCCTTTTACAGCTATATACATAACCTAAAGGGTATGACCCAAGCATGTGCAGAACTGGTGGCCAACGGTAGCACACACACTGACCCCACAGAGATAGCAAACCTGCTAGCGGCTAAGTTTGGCAAATATTTCGCTCCCTTATCCCCTCCTAGCATACAACAAACCCTCCCCCAAACCTCCCACCCCACCATACATATCTGAAGAGCAGGTCCTCAAAGCCCTGTCAAAGGTAAAGAACTCAGCCTCTATGGGACCGGATGGCACCCCAGGCTGTCTTCTAAACAGGCTAAAACATGAACTAGCATCACCACTAAGTAACCTTTTCAGTCATAGCCTAACCACAGGTTTGTTCCTGCGAAATGGAGAACAGCTACAGTTATTCCCCTCCACAAAGGTGGCCTAGCAACAGATTTGGGGAATTACAGATGCATAAGCCTGACCATCCTCATCTGTAAGTCCATAGAACATATCATTATGGATCTCATAAATAAAGACATAGATGACCTCCAAACCCTGTAACCTACCCAATTCGGGTTCATGAAGGGCAGATTCTGCCTGTTAAATCTGTTAAATTTCTTTGAAAGTGTAACCAAGGCCATTGATGAGGGTAAATCTTTGCACACGAATATCTCAACTTGGCAAAGGCTTTCAACACAATCCCACATTCAGGCATTACTGATAAACTTATCAAACTGAATGTAAACCCCTTTGTTGTGAGATGGGTTGCCAACTGGCTCACAAGCCAGACACACACTATCAAAGTGGTTGACTCCACATCAGCCATCAGACCTGTTACCAGTGGGGTGCCATAGGGATCAGTGCTGGGTCCCCTACCATTTGGTATATACTTTTCACAAGTTCAGGTCAAAACTAAAGGGTTCTGGCTGACCAAGTTTGCAGATGAATGCAAACTAGGTGCAATCATTGAATCCCCAAATAATGTAGGTATACTCTATGATGGTCTAACACAGACCAATGACTGGTGTATTAGTCTTGGTCTCAAACTGAGTGCAAAGAAATGCATTATCATTCCCTTCAGCACAAACATGTCCCTTCACACTATCAAATCAATAACAATACGCTAAGTACTCATGAAGTGGTAAAGGACCTGGGATCACAGGTTGACCACAACCTTAACTTCAACCACCATGTGTCTCCCTTTGTTAGGAAATCTTTCCACACAGCTCACTTGATTAATAAAGGCATCATCTTGAGAGCAAAATAAGTTATAACCCCCCCCCAACAGTAGGCACTTATCCGCCCCATAATTGAATATAATGCCCCATTCGATATGTACCATACTAAGGATCTATAGCAATTAGAGAGACCTCAGAGGTTAATAACAAAGAAGATCAAGGGCCTCCAGCATGTGCCTTACACGAAACAACTAAAATCCCTGTCACTGTACTCCTTATCTTATAGACTTCTTAGGGGAGACTTATGCCTGGCCTATAGAGCAACCCAAAACCCAAACCTAATAAACTTACTGCATATCTGTAAATGAAAATGGGTTTAGGGCCACCCATTCCAGGGACTTAAATATGGCCTCTGACTTAAATAGGATATGCTGGAGGGACATATTTATCTCCCAGTGACTGCCACGTCTTTGAAACAGACTACCAGTTCATGTGAAACAGACAACCTCTATGACACTGTTCAAGAGGAACCTGGATGAGTGGATGGGACACCGTAAATTCTTACTGGGGATAGCACCCACAACCCTCCTGGACATGGGCAGTCATAACTAAATGCAATCTTGGGTATTGACTAGTATCTCTATGGTATTACATTGAGTTAAAATGGCTAGGCTTAAGATGACCTCCGGGTCAATAGCCTAGTAATCTCCTATGATCTTCGGTCTACCACACCCATGGAAACAATCTCTACTAATCTGTAGTCAACGTTCATCAGTAAAGGAATATTCAGAAGTACTTTACTATTGAATTCATTTTATATAGTCCCCTACATTTGCTGTAATAACCTCATAATTAAGCAGCAAACTGGCAGCTCAAGTGGGTAACTCCTGAGTCAGAGAAATGAATCGAAAGTAAGATACAAAAACGCTTAAGTCACAAAAATCCAACAGACATCAAAGAACTTCATTTTAAAATAATAAATAACACACTTTCACACATACAAGTGCTGGTCACTTAAATAGCCTTGTATGTGTAAAAGAGTGTGCCTTGTATTATTTTAAAATAAAGTCCTTTGAAGGCCCTTGCATCATTTAAGCCAAGTTTTTTTTATAGCTGCATAATTCCAAGTATAACAGTTTTTGAATTATAACAGGTAAAAAGACATTTTATTTAGCCCCAGTGTACATACATTATCTGGCATTTATCTGTACTCTGTGCATATCACCAAACATTTCTCAACAAATATTGGAGGTGTGATGAGGAATAGGTGTTATGAGAGTGTAGTGAGTTGGCAAATTAAAAAAAATAATCCCTATAGACTACTATCTCAGAAATACTGGGAGAACAAATGGCTGTAACTAAGGACATATTAAGACCTTCTTAAATTTAATTCTGGAAGCTGCCAAAAAAGCAGTTACTAGAAAATGGAAATCAAAGTCTAAACCAGCTGTAGCTGAGGTACTGACTATTATAAAAAGATGAAATAACTGTAATGGGGATCTTTAGAAAAAGGAAGGAGCAAATTACATAAAATAAAACTGTGGGAACAATACATGCATAATAATGTTCAGGAGGAGGAATGAGGTTTAAGGGAAGGCAGGAATTCAGCAATTTATGTAATACTGGACTGATGATAACTACAAAGAAAGAAGAGATATGTGGTGCATAATGTATGTAAATGGAAAATAATGTTAATATGTTTTTTTTTCTTTTTTTCTGTTAAAGTATCGTTGCTTGTGTCTTAAGTGAAAATTTAATAACAGTGTTTAAAAAACATTCTTACCAACTAACTGATTATGTCTACATGTCTACACCATAGGCACCAGAACCATAGAGCGAGGGGGAAGGGGCACCCCCCCCCTTTTACCACAAGTCCACGGTTGAGTTTTTATTTAAGGATAACCTGACGCATGTTAACGTGGATTTAAACCAAAGCGCACACGGAAGTTAAACTACCGCTGGTAAGTGTGTGTGATTCTGTAAAGAGTAAGCACATAATCGGAGCTTTCTCCAGATTCAGAAGGTTCCCTTATGAGTGTGCTGGCAAGTGCAAAGTTACTGGGGAAACATATTTGGCCGGCAGCTGTTAGCACTCAGTGAGTACAGGAATCAAGGGTTGTAACTACTTGAGATGTTTATTTATTATGTGAGACACAGTGAGCACCAGGAAGTTTGGTATCTCCAACAAAATATCACGGAAGGGCTATAGGCTGTGGCCATGATGTGTGTAGGGGTATCACTGATTCGTTTTTTGTCTGTGGGCTCAGGCTGTGATAAATATTCTGGCTAGTTTGTTATATGGTTTTGCCAATAGCCAGTTACACAGAATGTTTAACGTCATTTTCTTTGTTTAAAAAAGTGTTAAGAGGAACTTGAATAGATGGTGCTTTCTTGGTTTTTGAGGGCTGTATTTATGCTTACTCTTTTCATTTTCATACTTTAGTTATCATTTTTTTTCTATCAATGCTTCTGGCATTGTGATTGCTTAGGTAGTTATTTGCAGGGCTCTCCTTTTTGAGGTTCTCTCTTGTTTTTTTGTCTATTTGATTTGTTCCTAACCTGTAATAGATTGGCACTTGCAAGTGCTGAGATTGTATGAGAAAAGTCATCAGTAGTTAAGCACAAGCACATTGAAATCAGGGTTATCTGTCATGGAATCCTTTTTGATAGGGAATTAGGGTGTTTCTCAGGAAATCCAGAAATCAGGGTCTCAATAAGGAAATTCACTTTTGGTGAGAGTACTCCATGACTGTTTTGAATAGTTCTGAGAGCTCACCTATTTCTGAATTGCATTGCCTCAAATGTTTAGTTTTTCACTTGCATTTTCTATTTTACATTAAAGTTTAATTTTGTCTGAACAGTCTTATGCTTGTTTCAATACTGCGGTGGTGGTGCTGTGGTAGCGTTGTCGCCTCACAGTTAGACGTTGCCCGTTCCATTCTCAGTTAGAGCGTCTTCTGTGTGGCGACATGCATGAATGGGCATTCCTTCATTGAAGGTTGTGCGTTAGGCCCAGCAAGCCAGCATGTAGAAACTCTACTGCCAATCTTTAGCGGACCGGAGTTCCGCTGTGGCGACCCCTAACCAGGAAAAGCCGAAAGACGCAAACAAACAAGTCTTATGCTTGTTTCAAATGGCATCATGGGTAATGTGAAATAGAACCAGTAGTAGGTGGTTAGACTAATCAAAAGAATCCATTTTGATACAGCTTAGAAATGTTCCACAAAAGTCTTAGTATTTCTTTATTTTATGTCAGTGAGTGAGAAAGGATGGCTATCTTTTCATTTAAAATTTTCTGTGGCAAAATTACATATTTTGTCACCACTGTAATATTGTGGATGAGAATAAAGCATGAATTTAAGAAAATTAAATACATATTTCAGGAAACAGTTTATACACATACATTTTTTTTTCCTGTCCAGATTTCCTCAATATGATTTGTAGAACCCCATGATTATCTAGTGTAATATTTTCAAAAGATATTACCAGTTGTTACACCAAAATTATAGATTTTAATATGTGTAGAATGTTTTTGTATTTATCTGTTGCCAACAATTAATTCTGAATGAAAAAACACTTACATTTACTTCTTGAAAGAGGTGGAGTAAAGGGTGGGGCTTTTGTCAGGTTTTAGGGTTTTCCAAAGGAGGCAACCCTTAAATTTGAAACTGCATGCCAGTTTGTTTACTTTTTGTTGGGCAAGTTGCTCTTACTGTCACAGAAACAGTATGGGTTTTACTTTGCCAAGAGGGGGTGGTGCCCTTTTAATTCGCTGCTGTTCGATGAAACTGTTTGGGAAGGGGGGCAGGCAGAAGCATAGTGCCCTTCTCACCCTCCCCCCCCCCTCAGTCTTCAACAGCTTCCAGTGCCTATGGTCTACACAGCCCCATTACAACAAGGAAAAGTAAAACACCACATAATGCAGATAGTAGCATATACACTCAGACTCCACCAAAAAATACACACATGTGAATTAAATACCTACATTTAAAATCAACAAAATAAAAACAAAGTTAAATTACTAAAAAGGAAAATCACAATCAAGCAAAAGGAAAATGGCATTACTGCAAAATGGATTTGAACCTAAAATTCCAACCTAAGTAGAACTAAACTAAAACATACCCAATTTAAAGCTAACAAATTAGAGAGTAATCCTACCAACAATAGTAAAATACCACAAAATTACTCACTATTATAAAGCATTAAAATGTTTCCTCCGAACAAGAATGGCAAACTGCTGTCAAGACAATCCATTGATATATAGATATATAAACTATGCAAAGTCTTTTTCAAATACTGCAAACCTATTAAACTAATGGAAAACAGTAATCCAAATGAAAACATAATACAGAAAAATGGATAACTGGAATATATCTGCTTGAATGATGAATGAAATATCTGACACTGTAAAATTAGTAGCTGTGTTTTGGTGCAAGTGGTGAAACTTCTCCCTAAATCTGTAGTACCAGATATGTTGTTTATAACATGGTAGAGCCTTACATATTCCATGTATACTTATCTTGAAAAGGAACAACATATACGGTATGATAAAATCCTGTGTCTGGGCTAGAGTACAATATTTTGTTTGTTTATCATCCCTCTGTCAACATCATTTAATAAATATCACCACTCCATCAACATCATCAAGATGTTCAGCATTTAGATCATTGTTGCAGTAGCCTAATCTATTTGAGTCCTGCCCCAGTTACCAGCCAGCTTTCAAAACATAAGGATTCCTTCCACACCCTAATTGTCAGGAGCTTGGTGGACCTTCAGTAAAATGCTTTTTCTTTGCTGAAGTACAGTTCTTCAGCAGGCTCCATGGAACTTTTGTTCGGCTAGTGATCCATCAAGACTGGGAAAATAATTCCACCATTGGGGAAAGCCTTTCACTAAAACTCTTTTTTTAAGAGGAAAACTTGTGTTGGTCTGACCAAAATGCTGTGTTTGCTAGGAATCTCTGTGTTTTTGGAACTCAGTACATTTCTAAGGAAATTTGTGTTTAAAAGCTTTTGTGAACATTTAGTGCAAAAAAAATCTATTTTTGACAAAATTTATCTTCATGTATTGTGGATTTTTATATGTGGGGCAAGATTTTTTGCTTGTAGATGATTGTCAGTGGTTTACTTATCTCAGTGTCACTTGTTCTTTGTCTTACCTTTTACCTAATCATCTAGGCTACTCTATCTGTGTTTCAGGTCTGATCTTGACTTTTCTCCTTGGGCCTCTGCTGAAAGTGGACTTCTACCCATTCAGACTTTCCTGGTAATCAAATCTCAGTAAATAAATAAAATAAATAAACTGAATAACTTATGGAGCAAATACTGGTCTCTGTGGGTTTATCTTCCCCTGAGTATAAGAAGAAGAAGGTTGTCAGGAAGCCTTTGAGTGTCAAGTTGGCTGCAGTTGTGCCACAACTGCTGTGGCTACTCTTGGTTCCTCTGACTACTCACCTTTTTCCTCCAGTCTCCCTGGTCTTGCATCTATAGCCACCAAGGACTGGGGATAGCCACATCCTCTACAGCTGTAGGGATTCCCTTGGTGGGTCAGGCAGAACCACTCATTGATTTCTGGGAGCAGGTGAATGTTATTCACTCAGCAGGGATAGAGACCCTGAATCTGGGATGAGTATGCGTACAAGGGGTTGGTTATTTCCAAGTTGTCTCCCAGGAAAAGTAATCAGTATAAGGAAATCATGCATTGTCCTGTTTATATTTCTATTAACAGGGACGATTTTCCTAGGATTTGCTAAAGAACTTACTTTTTATTCCTTTTGCTTTACCTACTTCTTCTTCAGTCAAAAAAAGAAACCAATGTTGCCTCTCTTTTTGACATTGTTTTAGAATCAAAAGAGCAGGATTGCATTGTGATGGTTGACTTCAGGATTTTTTTTTCTTACTCTGAATATTCTGATTCTGATGAAAGCATTGTTCCAAATTTCTCCCTTGAGGAGTTATCTTTTTCTGAGACTTTATCTAAGATGAAGAAGATTTTTCAGTGGAAGCATAATCAGATTCCTGGTGTGGTCCAAATAAAACTAATAAAAAAGAAAAACAACCACTGTTACACTGAAAAGCACAAAAGAAAAAGCACAAACTTTAGCGTAATAAGCCTTCTATAATCACCGCTTTCATCAGCAAGACTTTGTCAGAATTAACAAAATCCATAAAATCTGAGAGCTCATATAAATACCTAGTGCATCAATTAAACACAGTTACATCATCAGTAGTTAATCAATTAACCAATGAATCAGTTAAGCATACTTAAACAGAAAAAACACCTATTTAAAATAAAATAAAACACATTTAAAATATGTACTTTGATGTTTATTTAATGGCTTTTTTGCATATACCCTGCGATCCTTTAGAAAGCATTTGATATTAATTGCATTATTTAATCCTGGGAATATGTCAGCCCTTAACTTTATTTGCCATTTGGTTTCCCTTTGTTCCAAGTAATGTTTGAAACTTCCCCCTCTCAAACTCAGTTTACCTTGTTCCAAAACTGAAAATAAAAATATTGTAAAACCACTACATTCAATACTATGCCTGTAAAGAGCATTTCTACTATTTTTTCTCTTAATACTATTCATGTGTTCCCTAATTCTGATATACAGAAATTTAGTTGTCATGCCAACATAAACTGTTTGGCACTTATTGCAAACTGCGATATAAACCACTCCTTGACTTTTACAAGAAAAATATTCAGTAACTGGAATGGTATATGCAATGTGTGGTGGTTCTATGTATGGTCCTTCTAAGATGTATCTACACATGCTACACCTATGACACTTGTGCATACCATATGCTTTGCTGGAGGGATTTATGTCAACAGAAAATGAATCCCTGCCCTTTTCTAACAAAACTTTTAAATTACAATAATTTCTGTACACAAAACTGGGTTTGGGACCCACACTTTTCAACAGCTCATGATTCCCTTTTACAATTTTCCAATTTCTATAAATCACATAATTAATGATGTTCCCATCTGTTGTCATAGGCATACCAAAACTTAAATGTCTACTGTTTAAAAATGCTGTGTTTTTTACACTAGGAACTAATTCAGCAGCTTTTTCCAAGATGGGCGGATACCAAGCTTCTCTTCTATCCCATACATACTGGATTTGTTCATTTAGTAATTTTTCATCATAGCCCGTCTCCATAAAGAGCTCTTTGATGTACTTAAATTCATCAGCCAGAGAATGATCTTCACTGGTCATTCTACTGGCTCTGATGAATTGCCCCTCAGGAATGTTATTTTTTATATATTTAGGATGTTGGCTAGAATAATGTAAGTAACTATTCATAAAAGTACTTTTTCTGTGAATGTTACTAACAAATTTATCCGAAATATCATCCCATTTTAACTGGACATCTAGGTATGTAATACATGTGCCAATGTCACCGGGTGTAAACTTCAAAAAAGATGAACAAGAATTTAATAAGCCAATAAATGATTCAACTTCTTTGAATTCTCCCTCTATAATAAAGATAAAATCATCAATAAACCTTTTGTAATATAATAGTCAAAAAGTCTTGTTGAAAGTCTCTAGGACCTCATGCTCCCACCATGCCATAACTATATTAGCAAATGAGTGAGCTACAGGAGAACCCATGGCTATGCCTTTGACCTGTTAATAATAATTGTTATTAAATAAAAAATGATTGTTCAAAATAATTTCCAGCAAATTACAATGGAAGTTGATACAAAAATTATCAAAGTTGGTATACTGATTTAAATAAGCTCTAACATATTTGATGCCTGTGTCATGTGGTATGCAAGTATATAGTGAGACAACGTCCAAGGTGAACATAATATGTCTGCTAGGATTGAACACCACTCTCTCACTAAACTCTCTCACACTTTCCAAAAAATTCCAAGAATCCTTTGGAAAGGTCTCCATTTTGTGCACTAATGGTTGTAAAAAACTATCTACCATGATGGATATTCCTTCAGTAACATAGTTTGGAGCCGATATAATGGGTCTAAAGAGAGGGGTCCACTTGACTCTTATGAGTCTTAGGAATTCCAAATAAAACACCTATTTTAGGATTTTCTATACTACAAAAGTTGTCTGTAGCTTCATTCAAATCACCAGACATCAAGCTATCATATAAAAAGCATAAGATCTATTTATGACATTTAAAAATGTCTGTGCTATTGGCTCTTTTATATTCGCATTCATTAGACATTTTTTCTATTTTCATGACGTACTGGCTTTGGTCCATGATAACAAGCCTCTCACCCTTATCACTTTTCATTATATGAATAGATTTATTGTCACATTGTTCTTTCATTGCCAGTCTTAAATCCTTACTCAAGTTGTTGAAATATCTATGTGTTTTGTTAGTGTTGTCTCATAATAACTCCCTTAAATCATTTTCACATGCTGACTCAAATACCTTTAAGGTATGATTTAGTAAAGGGTTATAATTAGATGGTCTAACTAAAAGACTTTCAGTACATTTCATATCTTTTAATAAATAAAATAAATTTAATTTTCTAGTGTACTTTTTCAAGTCTAAAATAGTATTAGCAATGTTTGCCTTTTTTGAAGGCACAAAATTAATACCCAGCCTTAACAATTCAACATGATATGCATTCAATTCAAAACTAGACAAATGTAAGACGTCTTTTATGGATTCATTGTACCTTATTCGTTGTCTGTGGAAGACTCAGACATCATCCGATCCTTTTTCCTGAGTCGTCATGGCCCTTAATTTTGTTTGCCTCTGTTCTTTTTCGAAAAATAAAAAAGTTTTCAGTTTAGCACCAAGTTATTTGGCATTTCCATTGTTTGGCAGCTGTGCATTAACTTAATTTTGAATTGTTATTGGTTCAACTGCTGTATTGGCGTTGTCATTTAGACTCTCCACAGGCTTTTTTTGAATAGTCTGTGTCAAAACTGAAGATCCGCTTCTAGTTACGTCATAAAAAGTAGCGAACCTCATTGGCCCATGCTGATTAAGGTAGACTGACCTGGAACCTCGCTGATTCTTCTCAAAGGCCGAGGAATTACCATTTCTGTTAGTAAAAAAAGTGGAATAAGCAGTATCAGTTTCATAGGCTGTCAAGTCCCAATTTAACTTGTTTTTCCTCTTTATAAGCAATTTTTCATGTTGTTCAATATCCTCAAGCATCAATGCATACTCAGTTCTTTCACAAAAATCAAACTGAAATTTAGACTCTATGGCTTGCTCCACCTTTAGAATTTCTTCTTTAAGTTCTCTCATGGTATTATTGTTACGTCCGATTAATAACCATAGAAAACTGATTAAAAACGTCTTTTAGCTTGCCAAAAAATGGATCTTTATCATTGACACCATTGGGACATTTAAAAAATCTAAGTCCCTTTGATACAATGCCTAATTCAATGCATTTGTGAAAATACTTATTTTCCATGTCAACACTTTTACATTTCTTGAGTAACTTGTTCAAATGATCACACTGTTCTCTATACACAGTCAATTCAACAGGGTCTACTCATCTTTTTGTACTGGTGAAAGGGTCCTCACCATTATTTAGAACTGCTGCAATGTTCATCTAGGTCTTGTTTGGCTTTACAGCCCTCTCCTCCATCGACTCCTTTCTCCTGGAAGGAATTACATTCTGCCCTCTGGTATTCACCTCAACGACAGTCTCGGTTTCATCCTTGGACCCTGAAGCTGTGGACTCGACTCGAGAACACTTATTTATCAATAAATGTAAAGATTTTTGGATGTCTTCCATGGTCTTTAACAAGACATGAGTTAAATTCTGTTCTGGAGTCCCTTGGATTGTTTTAACACTGACATCCATTAAAGGGTCTCCCTGTATTTCAGACATGGCAGCACAATAAAAACTAATATCAAAACTGGTGTGGTCCAAATAAAACTAATAAAAAAGAAAAACAACCACTGCCACACTGAAAAGCACAAAAGAAAAAACATAAACTTTAGCGTAAACCTTCTTTAATCACCGCTTTCATCAGCAAGACTTCAACAGAATTACAAAAATCATAAAATCTGAGACCTCATATAAATACCTAGTGCATCAATTAAACACAATTACATCATCAGTAGTTAATCAATTAACCAATGAATCAGTTAAGTATACTTAAACAGAAAAAAACACATATTTAAAATAAAATAAAACACATTTAAAATATGTACTTGGATGTTTATTTAATGGCTTTGCATATAATTGCATCATTTAATCCTGGGAAAATGTCAACCCTTAACTTTATTTGCCATTTGGTTTCCCTTTGTTCCAAGTAATTTTTAAAACTTCCCCTTCTCGATATATTTATATATATACATTTTTAAATGTTATAAATACATCTCATGCTTTTTATATGATAGCTTGATGTCTGGTGATTTGAAATAGGTGGCTGCCCCCTGAGCGAAGGCATGTACTGGGTGAATACTGTTGGATAAGATGGGATAGGCTTAGGCATTTTGTGGGGAATAAATAAGTGTATGAGTAATGATAAGTTGAGAGAAGATGAGATGGTGTGAAAGCTCTATCCAGTGGATTGGTTTTATGGCTGAGCAGCGATGAGACCTGTGGGGCAGGTTAGCAACAAATTTTACTATTTTATGATTGCACTGCTCAAGTAAATTAAATTAGGTGGATTGCAGGTTGATGAGGATTTGTGCTTCATAGAAAAGGATTGGAAGAAGTAGGTAGAAGCAATATGTTTTCTTGCACCATCAGTTAGAGCTTAATTTTATAGAGAATTTTGCTGATTCTTCCTCTAGAGCTGCCACTTCTGAATCAGTAATAAGAAAATTGATTTGGCTTCATCCTCAAAAACTTCCTCAAGATGTTAAAACTGAAATTTTAAATTCTCCTTTAGACAAGGATGTTTGTTAGGCCTTTCTGCAGCTGAGGAGCTCAAGAAGTATGATGAAATGAGGAAAGTCGATTCAAGGAGTTACTCAAATCTTTCAGCCCTCCTTTTTTAAAGCAAATAAAAATTTCCCTTACACTTCAGCACTCTTTTTCAATAAACAATTTATACAGCAAGGGCTGTCAAACAGGATTTCAAAAGGAAATGAGAAGAAGGCATCAAAAACAAAGGAAACGTCTCAGGGCAGTCCTCCACTGGCCTATTCAGTCTCCTCTCAATCCATCCTTGCAACGTCTCTCAAAGGCTTCATCTTCCCTTGTGACACCTGATTATGGCAGGCACATGGATTTTAAATGTAATTCAGCAGGGGAACACTTGGCAATGAGAATCTCTCTCTCCATTCCAGAGGATTCCTCTCTGTCCAGCAAACCAAGACTCCTTGTTTCCTCCTATTTTGCATTGCATACTTGCATGGGGCGTAATCCACCCAGTCCCTCCCTGCCAGCTAGGCAAAGGCTTTTATGCAAGGATTTTTTCTGCAACCAAAGAGGGAAGGATCATGTAGGACTGTGGTAGACCTTTTCTTTCTAAACTTTTTGTCAAGATTCCAAACATCAGAATGCTTTCTCTTCAGTCCATTTTACCTCCTATCTCTTCTCTAGTCTTCATGTTAAAGGTAGACTTAACTCATTACATCTACGTGGCACCTCCAGGTGTTTCTGCAGTTAACTTCTACTGATGCCTCTAGGTGACAAATATTGCTTGTTCATATTTGCATCAATAATTCCAAAACCATGTTATGTACAAGGTTTTAAAAGATTTCAACATTTTTTATATAGTTTTATATACTTCCATATGAGTTAGGGCTACTGAATATTTAAAGTATTATTATTTAGGTTGTACGGCATGTTATATGTAGTCATACTGTTAGATGTTCTTGTATGTTACTATGTCTTTAAAAGAGAGAAAAAATGTTGGTAGTTAGTTATTGTTCATCATGCTATAAATTGCTTGATCAGTGAATGCTTTTTAGTTCTGAAGAAGTTTCTATTGTATAACTGAGACAAAAGCACTTAACTGTTTTTTGGAAATAAAACAACTTTTGGTTTTACAAGTGACTAGTACAGTTCTTTGAGAGGTATGGAGCTTATGGTGTGATCCACTCAGGGTCTTCCTTGTTTTTTTCAAGTTATCATTTATTGGCTTTTTTTCCGTGTTTGCTTTATTCTTTGTAGTTTCATTACACTTATAAAATTTGGTTTAAGAACTAGAACCTAAAGAATACTTCCACTATAAAAATAGTTTGTGCTGAAGTTTGCCATTTATACTTCTTTCATAATCTTTTATAGTTCCACAGATACGAACATTTATTTGAAATGCGAGGACATAATTTGTCAAATGCTTAGGCTCCGCCCATTGGAAGTTACAGTGCAAACTTCCTCCATTGGAATGTATGAGTCAAAGGATGCTTATCATCACATTCCCATTGGCAAGCAATTCAGACATTTTTTAAGATTTTCTGTGTTTGGCTTACATTATTGGTTTACCTTCTTACTGTTTTGACTTTCCACTGTTTCAAGGGTATTCATAACATGTCTGGCCCCAGTAATTGCTTATTGCAGACTTCAAAGCATTCACATGGTTCCATATCTGGTTGTTTATCTTATTTTTGTAGACTTTTTTCCCACCTGTCAAAAGTTCATCTTTTAGTCAGTCTGGGTTTTCAAATCATCCATTCACAACCCCTTTTTCCCCACTTTTACACAATGGGTCACGGTGTCACTTCAAAAGTGACAGTAATCTAGAGCCAAGGTTTACAAGGTGGCTAGCCCTGCCAATGTTCTGGGTCTGGGTTTTCAAATCAGCTTTCAAAAATACTCTCTCATCCCTTCTCACAGGATTGTATTTCCAGTATAAATGTTAGATCCTGCCCTGGAAAGAGCCTTTCCTCCTTCAGACAAAGTAGAGATATTTCAACAGTTCCTCCTGAGTTTTTTCAACCAAAGCCAGGTATCAGCAAGGGAATTTTTCAGGATTTTGATTCCCCTGGCCAGAATCCACATGAGGAAAACTCAGTGGTCTTTCAGGTCAGCCTGGTCTCAGCTGCTTCACCCTTTATATTTTCAGATCCTTTTTCTAGGATTTGTAAGAAAAGAGAGATTTTCTGGTGGTAGACCAGATCTCTCACAATCCAGGTCTCCTATTCTCCTATTCTTCCTTCCGATTCCTCTTCAGTCCTCTCCAGTCTGTCACTACAGAAGTATCAGCCCTGGTGTGGAGAGCAGTTTCCAAAGGGGTAAAAGTGCAGACTTTGTGGAACCCACACAACAGACAGAAGTACATACATGGCAGAGAGATATTGGTAGTGATCAACACTTTGAAAACCTTCAGTCCTCTCTGTTCCTCTGGACCTTTACAAGTTTAGACAGACAACACTACAGTGATGTGGTACATGAACAAACAGGGGGTATGAGATCATACCTTCTATTTACATACTTGCTATGATACCCTGGGAGATAGTACTTCAACTCAGTTTGAATTTGTAGGCTTCAGGCATTCTATCATAGCAAAACTTGATTGCAGGCAAGCTAGGCAGAGCCAAGACAGCCCACCATGAATACAAACTTCACTCTGGGGTCTACCAAGATTTGATCCAACTATGGGGAATTCTTCAAGTAGATATGTTTGTTTCCTTTCAAAACAGACAGTTAAAGAAATTCTGCTCCAGGCTTTCTAGTAAACAGGCCTGGAAGACAGATGTCTTCTCAATCCCAAGGACTGGAATGTTCCCATTTGCTTTTCTACCCTTTCCTCTAATATCAGGAGTTCTTCTGAAGATCCAGAAGGACCTCTCAAAACTGAGGTGGTGACTCCCTTTTAGCAAAGCCATGGACTTCCCCACAGATTGAATTTGCACACAAAATAGGGGTTATTTGAAACACGCCCATCTGAAAACTCTTCAGATAACTGCCTGGATGAATGAATCTTAATACCTTTTAGGTACCCTTTTTCCTGAGGACATGCAGCAGATACTGAAGGAGGCAAAAAAAAAAAACTGCTACTACACAATCATATATGCGCAAATGGAAAATTTTTCTAGCTGGTGCCAGTCCAAGAATTGGGAACCCCTTTAGATTTATCTGCGTCTAGTTCTTGATTATTTGTGTGAGTTACTACCTTTGGGTTTTCTTTTTCCTCTGTCAAGGTTCATCTGTTGGCTATTTACTGTTGTCCACAGGCAGCTCGGTTCCCTATTAGAAGACCGAAGACTCATTCTTTCGAATGCTTCTTGGTCGAACTCAAAAGCCTGAAATGGCAAAATATCGAAGTGGCTTTTAAGCGAATTCTCTTGGCTGCTTCATTACTTTGCCATTTTTGTCACTGTAGTGCAGCCTCGGAGTTGGTATATTTAAGTAGGGGGGTGTGGGAGGCAAAGCCCCCCACTTAATGTAATGTTTAAAGTATTTTATTTATTTATATTTTTTTGTTGGAACAGAGATTTTTTTCCCTGTTCTGACAGTTTGAAATTGTAAGCTTTCGCTTGCATAGGGTCGATTAATCACCGTTCACTTTTTTAAGCATTCAGTCATCTAATATAGACCCAGCAGCTCTGATACAACCTTGACAAAACTCAAGCTTTAGCAAAGCTGACCAGCTGTTTGTATCCTATGAAGGTAAGAAAAAAGGACCACCAATATCAAAGCAGGCTATTTCCAGAAGATTGTTTCATGTTACTTCTTTTTGTTAACCTCCCCATAATGAGCCACTTGTAACAGGGTTAGGGCCTATTCAGCTATGACTTTGACTTCTGTGGTGGTTTCGTGGAATGGGGCAGACTCTACAAATATTCTAGAAGCAGCAACTTGGTCCTCTGTACATACTTTTACAAAGTACTATAAACATATCTCTCAACTGTTTTTTTTTTAATTTTGCAGAATGTACAGATTTTTGCTTCATATTTTTTATTGGTTCCTCATAAAATGTGTGGTTTTATGGCAAATCATTAAGGATTGAAGTGACTAAATAAAGACAGACATTTGAGTTTTTTTTGAGAAAAATGAAAAAAAAATGCTTATTTAATACTTTAAAGTCTATGAAATAAACTAATCAAATCCATTTTCACTAAAGGGAATATATTATTGTATGGCATTAAATACATATAACATATTGTTCTGCATGGTTAAAGAATGCTTTGTGACTTGAAGATTCATCAGTTATCACAGATCTTGTTCTATTATGTTACACCATTTTCACATTATATTTCATAAACATAGTTATAATTATCCCAGTTGTGGACTCCAGATAAAGGGTGTGATAAACACACATCTGGTATACAGTGTAGCATTATTTTAGTTTATCTGCACTCTTAGTCCATCATCAAATGATTAGATATATCTTTGGTCCATCAAAAGTTAATCTATATCCTTGGCATGTTATCAGAGCTACCAAAATTCCCCTGAACCCAGCATTTGTTCACCAGTTGTTAAAAAATAAATAAACATTTGCAAATGCACACATAAAGCACAGTTACACACTCTCCAAACAAACACCCTCACCCACAGTGCAGTCCGATGGTGCAGAGTCATGGTGACAGACTATACTCAGGCTGCTGCTAGGGCTGGCAAGGATAGGAAAAGGTAGACAATGTCTGTGTGGGGTCTGATGGATATCGGGAATCTCTTACATAATCTCAGGTTAAGGTAGGGGCAGCTATGCCATCCTGACATTACTACTATTACTGTTCTCATGGCTGTAGTAAACGACCGGCCACCACATGACTGGCTGCTTCAGATTCTTCACTCCCCAAGCTAGCAGCAAGTTACTGTTGAGCTCAACTTCCCAAGGAGTTGGGAACCCAACTGCTGAAGGGTTACATATGAAGTACCCAACAGAGGCAATTGGAGGAATCAGTGATGATTAAAGGGGGGACACCAGGAGAACGGCCATAGGATGTGTGGGATTGGGGTGTGTATTAATTAAAAAAAACTTCTACCTAAATCAGTCTTAAAAACTGAAATCTACACTAAGATTAAAATGAAAAAGATTAAAAAAGTAAAATGCTTGACACATTTCTCTTCCATTTTACTGTAAAAAATAAATAAATAAATAAATAACTTCACTCACTGAACACAAAATGCATACATACAATACCCCCCACCAAAAAAAAAAAAAAAAACACCTTGACCTCCCAAATCTAGTCCCAAGATCTGGAACTCCTTTTTGGAATCAAAAACATTTTAAAAATTAAGTAAATCCCTGGCTGCAAGTGGGCATCTAAAAAGTTAAAATTAAAGAAAGAACAGCAAATAAAACCATAGGCTGCAACTGGCCAGCTAGAAAACAGCTAGTGTATAAACAAGCATAATATTTTACTACATTATCAGAGTAACACATCCAGATATAACCCTCACTAAACTACTACAAAAGATAAAAAAATGAATTCCCTCTAAAATGGATAAAAATTTACTTCAGAACTAGACTACAAAATTACCCATAAGACTTCATTCATAAAACCCTATGCAAACTGCCTAAAGCAATAATCAGTAGAAACTAAGGCATGTAATTCTTGCCAGTGAAATGAGTAAAAAAGCCTACTCTAAAATAAGGAAACATAGAAAACAGATAAGCAGAATATGTGGTATAATACATGAAATACTTTGTACTTCAGGACTATGGCCTTGCTCTATGACTTGTAACTATGCCATCCATAACAAAACCCATCTCGTAAATCTACAGTACAAAGTGTTTTCAAAATATCACGCATCCCTTACCAGCTTTCTGTGTAGTTTATATATACATACTGGGTCTACACTGAGTCCTCAATGTCAATTATCATCAAGATTCAATATATTAGACTGATTCCCTTGAATATTTGATAAAAAAAGATGGCGTACAAAACAAGCATTTTAGTCAGAGGAAAGTCTACCTGCACCCCTATACATCCCACAACTATAAGTATACTAACTCAAGTGTTTAATCATCAAGAAGTGTAGACAGGTAAAGACCCCTGAATGAACTTGCCTCCCTCTTCATCCAGGTCTTTTCTTTCAATCCCAGTCATGAGACTGACAACGATGTGATTGGTTTTGTTTAAATTTTCAGTGGTGACATAAATCGTATTTTAGTGCAAAATATGGGAACCTAATTTTTTCATATTTCTGCCCCTTTTCAGGAAAAAAAAATACAGGATATATGTGTATAAATAGTATTTAGTTTATAGATGTTTGAATTCTGAACATCTTTTACATTCACGGCATGTTGGTGTCATGTTTTGTTTTAAAGAAATCCACATTAGTTTGTTAAGGAATAATAGAAAATGTTTCTTATTGCTCATCACAGAAAGATGAATATGCACAAGAAACATTATTAATCTTATGAATATTTTTATGCTGAACCACTCAGACTTATTACCCTCTATTATTTGTTTTAGAGCTACTTGTCCTTGTTAAAGGAGTGCCTTCACAAATTATTTACTATATAAAAAATAGTAATTTTATATTTTTCTGCTGAATAGCATGATGTTTTTAAGTTATCTATCCTTGAATATGGTGAACAGTGTAGTATTAAGTAAATCTATACTAAGTACTACTAAAGTAACTACAAATACTTCAAGGTATACTACTTTAACCCCAGTGGCCTGAACTAAATTTGGGACTGCAAACACCATGCAGCCAGAGACAACTTCAGTTAATAATTCAATCAGGAAAGACATCTGATGTCAGATGGCAATAAGTGCAGAAAAATACAGTTCAGAGTAACATTTCACTTGATAAGGGCAAGTCTTCATTATAACCTATATTCTGTACTAGATACAAAACTGTAAAACTAGGTAATTGTTGTATTCCTGCCAAACTCAGGTGTAACACAGCATTGGTCTGCCATGCCCATCAAACACCTTATTTCATATATACTACATTAAATGTACCATGCATTCATTTTAAACAGCTAAAGCATTAGTAGGCTGTGCATTATATATATTTACTAGCTCTATTATATATAGAGGATTACGATAGTGTCTCCAATTGTTGTAACCATGTTATTATGTTTTCCAGACATGGATGCCAACAAATTTGCTCAACAGGTGAATATTGGATCAGTGTCAAGAACACATGATAAATGGTTATGAATGGTGAAACCCAATCCGAATTCTTTGTAGTATATAGAGTTTTATCTTCTCCATGTGTTGCCTGTTTAAAAAAAGCCTTGAAACCTAGTAAAACACTTAGTTAATTCTGTCAGATAGATAGTATGTAAAGAAAAAGTCAGGATCAGTTTTTAAATACTGGCCCAATTTAAATAAGTTACTTACAGACTGACAACTGTAAACTTCCATGGATATAAGAGGAAAGACATTCAGGGGCCATTGAGAGTGACTGAATGTCCTTTCCCTTATACCTGTCTGCAACAGTGCTTAGAAGATGTATAACAATTGTTACACACCTCTGAAATCACTGTTATAGAAAGGTCTTGCACTACAGAAGTGCATAACAGGTTTATTTGTTTTCTGATTCTGGAGCATAATCACAGTGCTCTGTGCTCTACACATGTATTACTTTTACATAACTACCCATATTTGGACCATCTTAATTATATAGCCTAGTGCTGTGTAAGATCAGTATGTTATGTGGGAATGCTAAACCACCACTTAATGTAGCTTGCATCATCTATAATATGTAAAAGATGTGGGATTATATAATAGAAATGTAAGCTTGTATTTCACATTTGTAGTGGAGGGTTAAAATTGTAACTGACAGCAAATTTTTCAACAACACTCCCTTCATAGAAGGTTGCATTTACCTAAATGAAAAAAAAGAAAGTCTTTCATTTACTGATGAAGCATGACATATAATTGGAAGAGTGATCCTTCGTATTTGTTTATTTCATAAAATTAAAGAAAATCTTAAAGATTATGTACAAAACAGTGAACCAATTCTGTAAATAGCCTTATAGTTTTCCCCCTGTATTTTCAGGCTAGCAATCAGTAACACATTATAAAACAAAGATTTCCATGTAATGATTTTAGCAAAAAAATAGCTTTTAAAAATCACTCCAAAACTGGAAACTGGACACAGTAAACCTATTGGTTTTCTCTTACAAAGTAGGATGTCTGTCAGAATTTACTGTCATCATTCTGGAAGAACTGCTTAAATTAGATAATTGAAGAACTGACATACAATTAAAAGTAATTAGTTATTTGTCAAACTAGCAATTAACAGTATAGCAGAAAACGAAATACTATGCAATTGTTTTTATAAACTGTAGTTACTTGCACACTCATACATTTCAGGGGCAGAAGGGAGAGGATTTTAGGGTTAGAAAGTTTATCTGCTTTGTGCATGCGTGAATGACAAAAGGCATCATCAAAATGATTCGAATATCTCCATTGAAAGAACATGATGGCATATGTTCACTCTCAAGTTTCCAGCTTTAGTAGGACTTTTAAATTATTTTTCTGCTAAATCTTTATCTGGAAGGTTTCATTTTATAATGTATTACTGATCACTAACCCAAAAATATATATGGGAAACTGGCAAGGCTACTTAAACACTGATTCACCACTCTGAACGTGAACATTAATCAAGTAAATCTTTTCATTTTGTAGGTCAGTCAACTGCGTATTTTGCATTAGCTTAACAGGAATTTATTAACAAAGAACAAGCTCACCCGTCCAGAAGAAACAAGGGTCTTACATTCTAGAATGAGGGTGCTAATAGAAGACATTTGGTTTTGTCTAACATTGTATGCCTATAACTAATAGTTAATGGTTTTGTTAGACTCTCTTCTTTAAATATCATGCTCAAAGTGGTGAATAAATGTTATAAATAGCCTTACTGGTTTCCCATAAGTATCTTTGGAATGTTGATCAGTAATACATTATAAACAAAACCATCCACATAATGATTTGAACAGAAAAAGTACTTTTAAATCCTACAAATGCCGGAAACTAAACAATGAACATCTGCCATCACATTATCTCAACAGAGACATGTAGATTACTTTGTCAGCCACACACACAGTAGATACTCTTTCTATTGCCAGTGTCCTCCCCCTCCCATAAAAGGTGACAGCACAGGAGTCTACACTTTGTGAAACAATTGTAAAGCATTTACTTTTCTGCTAGACTGTTAATTTACCTAGTAGTTTGGCAGATAACTAATTGCTTACAGTTATCTGGCAATTCTTCAAAACTACTTTAAGTAATGCTCCCAGAATAATGTCAGTATACCCTGACAAACATATTAAGTTGTAAGAGAATGCCAATAGGCTTACAGTGTCCAGTTTCTCGCTTTAGAGGGATTTTTAAAAGTTTTTTTTCTGCTAAAATTGTTATTTGGAAAGTTTCATTTTATAATGTAGTATTGATCATAGTGAAAATATGTATGGGAAAATGGTATGGATTGATTTATTGCTTTGAACATGATCTTTAAGCTGCAATGATGCTGTTTTCTATCAATTTTCCTATTTAAATGGATATTCCTTATTACACATTATATAATCCCTTCCCAAAGCAATAACAATTAAGAGTGAAATATTTGTTCCTTCTTATTCCTTGGCTTTGCCACATTACCTGATCCTCTGATGATTATCATAACATATGCATAGAGCTTTAAGATATTTAGATACTTTATATATGATATATGTCACATGCTCTGGTATCTTGCCTCATTTGTGTAGTCTAAAATACATGCTGGTGAAGATTACCATTTTATTGATTCTATTTCAAATATCATATGCTACATAGTATCAGAAAAAATCCAAAATAAGTAATTATGTAGTTTATTTGAGAAATCATGCAACTGTAGTTGCCTAGAATCTTCTTTCACATCATTTTGAGGAATTTCGGATCCAGAAATTCAGCATGTTCCATTATGTTCTATACAGTAAGTCAAATACATGAAAAGCCTGGAAATAGTGTATTAAATTTCTACAGGTTGTAGGGGTAATAAGCTAAGAAGAAACAAGGGTCTTACATTCTAATATAAGGATGCTAATGGAAGACCTTTTGGTGTTGCCCAACACTGTATGCATATAACTAATATTTTTTGTTGGACTCTGTTCTTTAAATAGCTTCTGTTTCAAGAGGGAGAAAGAATGTTGTAGTGAAGGAAGAGTTTCAAAACTGAAGGCAAGTTATACCACTGTGTCTCTTCATGATTATACTGCTGAGATAAGCAACTGAAACAAAAAACTTGATTTGATAAGTTACATGATTCATTAGTCTGAGACAGAATTGACTAGTATATGAAATGATAAAACAATTCTAAAAGAATATGTTCTGACAAGCTGTAATATAACTGATATATGCAGTGCAGGTGACATTAACCTGTCATAGCTAAAAGAGCTCACTGAAGAGTATGGTGGGTGTAGAGTAGCTTCTGAGATGAAATAGTTGAAAATAGAGTGGAAATGAGCTCAGAAGTTCCTTGCAAGCATGAGAAGCAGGGAAAAGATGATGCAGAGAAAATCTCACTGGGCAGCTTTGTTTATGAACATGATAAAAATAAAATACTTTGTGATTAACCAAGTATATGGAAAACAGAAAAAAAAAAACAAGTTTGCAAAATGAAATTAAAGTGAAATTTGTTTGAAAAAGACTATGCACTGAGACATAATCATGAAAATAATTGTGTTGAGGAAGTGCTCAGAATAAATAGTGTGCAAGACGGAAATAGAAAAAAATTAAATGCCAGTTATTGAGTTGCAAATCTGAGAAGAAAAGCTTGACATTAATGTTATGTTCAGACTTAGCATTGGTGAAGAGTGTAATGTAATATTTGCTCAGATGGTAGAAGCACTAGGTTTCAAAACAGACCAATTGGGGCAGCTGTTATGTAAATGCATATTCTTTTCAAGTCATCATATAACACTGAAGGCCTAGAAAGTGTTTACTTGAGAATATAAGAAAACAGAAAAAAGATTCAACTTCATGCACTTGATACAGCATCTATTTCATTAACTTTTGGTTGTCAGACTTGTATTAAGCTTTACATGATAAAAATAACTCACAGCTAAACAGTATCATAGGAAAAAGCACAGCTTGATGATTTGTTCCAAGAGTTGGAATATTTATTAACTGGGTTGGGCTGTTTAGTAGAGTGTATCATCATCAAACAGATACTGGAATGTTATGATTAGAACATGTCCCAAGGAAATTTAGAGTAGAGCAGCAGTGTAACCTCAATAAGCTGTTAAACTGCATAAAGAAAATGGATGTGTTAAGAAACAGAATGAAACAGATGACCAGGTTGTTAGTGTTGTAAAGCTCTAACATATTTGTTTGTAAAGATAGACATGTCTTAATAAAGCTATAAATCTGTTTTGCACTAGTGGTGCTGCGGTAGCGTTGTTGCCTCACAGCAAGACATTGTCCCGTTCGATTCTCAGCTAAAGCGTCTTCTGTGTGGAGGCATGCATGAATGGGCGTCCCTTCATTGAAGGTTGTGAGTCAGGGCTGGTAACTCGGCACGTAAAAATCCACTACCAAACATTAGCAGACCGGAATTCCACTGTGGCAACCCCTAACCAGGATAAGCCGAAAGACACAACAACTCTTCATTTGATACCTGCTACATGCGTTACAAAACAAATCTATGCTTGATGCAAGTCAATGGCATTTGGCAAATAAGGCTCAATGAGGAAAGATCCAAGTAGCACATTTTAATTTACGTATGTGAAGGTACAAATTCTGTCTGGAACTTCATCAGCACTTGAAGTACTTCAGAGAGAGATGTTGCACATATCACATGGTGCTAATAAAAAGATGACCTATTGCTTCACAGATCACTGAAAAGATTGATGGTATTAATATAACAGATGGTATACTAGGCTGGGGCCAAACAAGAAGAGCATATTTTGAGACTGAGGCAGAATAACATCAAGTTGAATGAAAGTCTAAAACTCAAGATATAGGAAATGCAATATAAATGCCATGTTTTAAAATCTGCATACTTGAAACCAGACAGTAAAAAAGTAACCCCAGTAGTGAAAATGCCGCTTCCTGAGGGCAAATAACCTTTCTTAAGATTTCATAGAATTATTCAATATTTTAGAAAGTTTATTCCAAATTTCTTGGATATGTGGAATGCCAATGAAAAACATAAAACTGAATTGATAGTAACAGAATTGCTCAAATTAAAGTACTTTGATGTTGACAACTCAGTCATATTCATATAAGTAGATCCCAGCCAAACTTTAACACACATTAATTGTGAAGTGTAAAACTTCTGATGCATTTTACTGACTCAGAATGTCAACATAAATTGAACAAGAAACTTGAGGTTGTTCATTGTGCAATATATACACACATACACACACACACACACACACACATACATATATATATATATATATATATATATATATATATATATATATATATATATATATATCAATATCATAATAATGCGAGAGAAGAAAAGGTTCCTTATTCCATTCCAGGAAGATCAAGGAGTAAAGAATGAGCAAATGTATTACAGTTTTATTTCTGTGTTTGCCTGATATGTGGAAACTATTATCTGAAGTCTCTAAAAACTGTAATGTTAATATAAACTACAAGTAATGGTACAATAAATACAATTAAAGTTTTGCTTTCAAAACCTGGATTCCTGATGCAGTATTGCCAAGTAATTGCCCACAGCAGATATTTGTCATAAGTCTAGGAACCGTAAGTAAGATGCTAAGAACTGCAAATTTGCAAGAGAATATGTTGAGGATATACATGAAGTCTAAGAATCTGGTATCTATTAATATTTTCCCTACTACAAGGGACAGTGGTCTCAAAGTTTTATATATATATATATATATATATATATAAAATATTTATATATATATATATATATATATATATATATATATATATATATATATAATATTCTAAACATAGAAACATGAATTTCACTAACATCAACACCAAAAAAATCAGTCATGCATCATGCAGTGATTTAACAATGGCTGGAATTAAATAATGACTACACTAAGTGTACACTGTTCTGAGTGAACAGACCTCACAGACATAACTTACACCTTCTTCCTCCTAATTTTAGTTTTCTTACTGATATTCTTGCTGTTTTAAATATTGACAGGGATTCCTAAAAGTTACCCCAAAATGTAGACTACATGTATACTTAGTGTAATATTTCTGAGTGATTAGAAAGCACAAAAATGTGATAAGAATTTTATTGAATACATGCTGTGTACACTCAGTGTACACTTAGTGTAGGCTTTATTGAATCTGGCCTACTGTTTTTTTTTTTCTTTTGCAGGAGACAAACCCCTCACTGCAGCCCTCCACAACCCCTACTAATTATATATTCTACCTCTGGGATTTTACCAATACCAGGAAAAAGGCATATTTCCATTCTTGCGTAACCGTCGGACATCTGTTTTGTTGACCAAAGTGTGTTAACGAAAGGGATGTCAACTTTAAAGGCATTTGATATCATTTATGGTTTATATATATATATATATATATATATATATATATATATATATATATATATATATATATATGGGATCACTATATAATCTAGAAATGTTGGCATATCGAATTCCAAAATCTCAAGACTAAATAGCCGAAACCCCTAAATACTGAATGACCAGAAGCACGAAATTCAAAATCCCGATGTTCAGAGATATTGAAGTAGCCCTTCTGGTGTTGCGGTTTGTTGATGGATAGGTGGAAGTTGAGGTAAGTATCTGTGTAAGCGTGTTGGTTATGGGCTTTAGTGTGTGTCAGTGTGTGTTGTGACTGTGATGTGTATGTGTGAGGCACTGTAAAATCTGTAAGTGTGAGTTTCCCCTTGTGTGTCTGTCCAATCTCGAAGTTAGTATATTTAAGTAATGGGGTGTGGGGTGCAGGGGGCTTGCCCTCCTGCTTATCTGTAGTGTAGGATGATATGTTTTATTGTGAGGGGAAGTTGTATGTATATGTATGTGTGTTGCACATTCGGGATTTTGAATTTCATGCTTCTGGTCTTTCGGCATTTAGAGGTTTCGGCTATATAGTCTCGAGATTTTGAAATTCGATATTTCAAAATTTCGAGATTATGTAGTGAACCCGTACATATATATATATATATATATATATATATATATATATATATATGGGTTCCATACACTAGATCGAATTTTCACTAATTCGAAATAGTGCATGGAATGCTCACTGCAGCGAAAGTGTGCTTACGCGAAGTTCAGTACAACCTCAGAGCAAAAAAATGTGACGCAAAAATATAAAATCACCACACAATACAGCTGGGAACCTGTCAAAGAAGGGACACTTTTTAAAATATCAATACTGTTAAGTTGAGCAGCTGATAAAATAAGAGAATCTACATGCATTTCTGAAATAAAATGAATCTATAACTCTGATCACTACAATTATTTATTAGTTGCAAACCCTTCACGCTTTCTTCCAAAATTGTCATTTTGTGGTGGGATTATTAGGGGAGAGCAACATTTTGAGCCAAAATCGGGGACAGCTGAGAGGTTTGGATATACCTAATTCTATAAAGCGATTTATTTGCATGTACCTCTCAACCTCTTAAAGCAGGAAATCTAGACAAGGCCAAATATATAGGGGGAACATACAAACAGTACTAAAAATTGCTCTTGTATAAACTTAGACAGTTGATAGAGTAACAGGCCTTGCTTTAGCATGCATTTTTCTGAAGGGTATGAAGTCTGAAACCCAATGTCTGTCATTATTTAGTGACTTCATTCCTAAATGATTTTCCAGAAAACCATAAATTTATGAGGAACAAACCAAAAATAAGCAAAAATCTATTCATTCTGTGAAAATCTGGACAGTTGAGAGGTATAGTTCAGATGGGTCTGTCTTTGAGTTTGCCACCCTTCCCCCACTCACAAAATCATTGTCGAAAGGGGCATCCCCCTGCAGCCATTCCAATGGCCCATTACTTGGCTATTCTGTCCCATTTACTATAAACACTGTAATGTGCATATTGCTTTACTTCTGCGATGATTTGGATTTCATTTAAAAGTTTTATTTTACATTTTACAGCACGGATACTAATCTGACATCTGCCAAACAAAGCAATGCAGTCTCTGAATGAAAATAGACTTAGCATTAAAATTTATCTGCCCTTTAAACTCATATTCATTGAAACAGCATTGAAACCCTCATTCAAAGAAAATACATCTGGCCAGTGGCAGATAAAGATTAACTTTGGGCTGTTTTCAAATCATAGGCCCCTTACACACGAAACATACATGTGTTCTTTGATACACCTTCCTGATGGTATTAAATTATATTGTATAATACAGTACAGTTGTTAGAGGGTATCTTAAATTTGTTTTGAATATTTTTCCAGTGAACAGTGAAATAAAATGCATGCACCAATAATGACAAAACTGCCCAATTCAGAACATTTCCATCATAAAAGTCTACTCAAACTTCTACAGTTCACCAGTCATCTAAATAATTCCACATTAAAGAGATCTGCAACTAATGAAGAAGTTGCTGCTAGCAAACAACTTTATATTTCATTGTTTTATCTACAAATAAAGTGCCTGCTGCCCTTGTTGAATACATTGTCTATATTACATTTAAAAATGATAAGCTAGTAATATTGCAATAGGGACTGGATGGCAAATTGAAAACAGGTCATAGTTACTAGGTGTCTATGCCAAAGAGGAAATTCTCAGGATTGCAGCATCCACCCCCTTTAAAAGTACAACACAGTACACTATCAGCAATACATCTACATACTGTGGGAGTAGAATCTACAGCCTTCTACATCAAAAACAAGTACACTACCTGTTGTGCTATTAACAATGCAAGCCAACTCTGCATAAGCAGCATTAAACTTCTCTTCCCCTGAGAAGATTTGAAAACAGCTCCTTGTAAAATCCACTCAACACTCAACTGTATCTCTCAACTTTGCAGCACAAGAAATCTGGAAAAAGCAAAAATTTTTTTGGGGGGGCAAAAGCCCAAAAACCAGGGACACATTTTAAACATTGCTTGTATAATCTTGGAAAGTTGCTAGAATAAAATGCTGTGTTACCACCATGCATTTCACTGCCAAGTCTTGAACCCAGGACCCTGTGCACTATAGTCAGAGCAACATACCACTATGCCAAATTAGCTGTTTTTGCAAAGACAGGAAGACTGAAACTTAAATGGATATCATTTAGTGGATTCAGTTCTCACCATAGCTCTCAACCTCTTAGTGCAAAACACTTGGGCAAAGCAAATAATGGGCAAATACAGCCCCCAAACATATTCAGTGAATTCAGTTCTCACCATAGCTCTCAACCTCTTAGCACAAAACACTTGGACAAAGCGAATAATGGTCAAATACAGCTCCCTAACATATTCAGTGAATTTAGTTCTAATCATAGCTCTCAACCTCTTAGCACAAAACACCTGGACAAAGCAAATAATGGGAGAATACAGCCCCCAAACATATTCAGTGAACTCAGTTCTCACCATAGCTCTCAACCTCTTAGCGGAACAAAGTGAATAATAGGCGAATAATAGGGGAATACAGCCCCAAACACAGGGACAAATTTCAACTATTGATCTACTTATAAACTTATAAAATTGGTAAAATAAAAGGTTTTGTGTTACCATGTACCTTCCGAAGAATATGAAGTCTGAAATTCAAATGTCTATCATTATTTAGTGAATTCAGAATCCAGAAAACCACAAATTTTATGAGGAACAGAACAGAACAAGAATATGAGGCAAAAATCTGAAGAACTTTCACAAGTGGTGGTGGGTAGGGACATCAGAATTTTGCCATTTGCATCCAGAGTGCAGGGTTTGATTCTGTCTGTAGTGACCAGGTATATTTAACTGGGACATTTTACATACACGCACACACACACACACACACACACACACACACACACACACACACACACACACACACCTTCTCTCTCTCTCTCTCTCTATATATATATATATATATATATGTAGGGATTTTTTTAATTTTATTTTTTTAATTTTTTTACACTTTTATGTGTGGTTAGCTACAAGGAGGTGAGCAGAGGTGTGCTTCAACACTTTGTACAAACAACAAGGGTATAATAATTAAGAGGATTAAGTTAACCCCTTCCCCTACTCACACCCCCCCCCAAAAAAACACAGATAACACGGGTAGGGGGGAACAGAGTTGTGACTACATGAGATTAGCCATCCATTCACTTTTCAGAAAATTGTAAAGAAGCTTTGAAGAGACAGAAAAAAAAATGCAGTCGTATTTCACAGTATTTGCATTTCTGTCACTTTGTACATTGCACATGAGGGAACGCTATATAATATACTCCATTTCATCATTAACTGTATTGTCATTTTTTTCAGATACATTAGCACTGTGAACTTACTTGGTTCTACATATAAGGCTGTTCCTCTGCCAAATGCCACTTTACCATATCCAGATCCTGTAACCCACATTACTAAGGGCTTAGTAACAAAACCCTTTGCAATATTATACCTAAACCCTTTACACACGTGGACACACACACACACACACACACACAAACACGCATGCACACACACACACACACACACACACACACACACACACACACACACACACACACACACACACACACACACACACACACACACACACACACACACACACACACACACACACACACACACACACACATATCACCGTGGATGGAAAATCCATAGAAAGAGCTCCGTTCATAAAGAGCACACACACTACCTGAACTCCGTGGATGGAAATAAAGAGAAAGAGCTCCGTTCATCATAGTCCATAAAGAGCTCCATGACACAGTCCTTGCCAAAGCTTCATCTAAAAGAAAAGAGCTTCATATGTCCGGACCCATGAGAGCAGTCAAGGTCAGTGCAGCGATGTCCCGCAAGAGCACCTGCTACAGGCTTATAGCTATCCAGCCTGCAGATTTTGCAGTTCGATCCCCTCCCGTCTATGCAGTTTTAACCACATAGAATTCTGAGGTATCTGCAGTCTGATGACTTGTTTCCCACTCCGGACTGTTGTTTAACCAGACCAGAGTTTGGGAAAATGCTGAGCACGCATGCGCGGAGTTTTGGGACAGTCAAACTACATTTTAGTGTTTGTTTTCTTTTCCTTTTCAGATGCGGGGGCTGCAGTCCTGCAGTCCAATAGCATGAGCTGCCACTGTATAAAATATTGCACAATAACTATAGGAATCAATGTGATGAGGTTAGAAAAGTTTGAGAAGAGATACTGGATAAGCAATTCATAAGGAAACAATAGGGGAATATATTTATGGCTCCCAAATATGCAAAAAGTCAAGAAGATTTAGGATTTTTGATTGGAAGTGTTTGTTTAGATATTTTTATACCACAAATCGACTTCAAAGAATTTTTCCTCAGATAAATGGCAAACGGTGGAGATATAATTGGAAAGAAAGAGGTAAGAAGGAACATATGTTGTGGGAGTGTAATGAGTTGGTAGACTTCAAAAATTCCCTGCAGAGTACTCTGTCTGAAATATTGGGTGAGCAAATGGGTGTAGCTAAGGAAATTATATTTTTGAGCTGGGATGCAGGATCTGAATTGTCTAGACATAGTAAGGCTTTATAAAGTTTAATTCTGGTGGCTGCCAAAAAAACATTTACTAGAAAATGGAAATCAGAGTCTAAATCTACTGTATTTGAAGTAGTGAATATAGTAACAGACATAAAAGAAATGTAAGTGGACATCTTTAGAAAAGGCTAGGAGCAAACTACATAGAAAAAAATGGAAATTTTGGGAAGAGTACATGCAGAATAATGTTTTGGAAGAGGAGTGAAGTTTAAGGGAAGGTAGGACTTGAGTAATTTTTGTAATGTTAGATTAATGACAATTGTGTAAAACCATGTATTTAATGCATAATGTTTGTAACTGCGAACATGTTAACATGGTTTGTTCTCTTTTATATGTTTGCCTCTGTCTTAAGTGATAATTCAATAAAGGTATAAAAAAAAGAAATTAGAAATGCTTATTCTTCTTTCCTTATACTATAGATAGAAAGCCAATTGGGTCTGTCAGTCCTTTTATCCCTGTTACATTTATTGTTTGCCAGAAGCCACATCTTCCATGGGTTGATCATATGACCTACTACAGTTGGGACAGAAATCATGTTGTGTATTTGATAAATTGGTAAGGTAAGTAATAAGTTGGGTACAGATGGATAGCATAGCTATTGGTCAATAGTTTTGGATTTTGGTGGAGTTTCCTCCTTTATATAGAGTAATAATGTAGGACATTTTCTGTATTGCTAGGATGTGGTTTTCTATAACTGAGCAGTTGATAAGTATGGAGATTGGATAGGAAAGTGTGTCTTTTCCAATCTTTAAGTATTTGGCAGGTAATTTCTTGGCTGCTAATGTAGCCGGTTTAAGTTTGCTTAGAGTTTTCTTATTGTTGAAGTTCAGACAGCTTGAAAAGAAAAACTGTTTAGTGTAGTTACCTGGAGAATTTGGGTAGTGAAGGGAGTTTGTGGCTTCTCTTTAATTAGTGAAAGAATAGAATTTGTGAAATTGGAGTTAAAATGTATTGTTATACTATCTTTGTAGTTGTTGGTTTTTGGGGTGGAATATAAGCTTGGACAGGGGCGGCCGCAGTGATGCAGTGGTTAGCATTGCCACCTCACAGCAAGAGGTTCTCTGCTTCGATACTCAGCTGGGGTGCCTTCTGTGTGGAGTCTGCATGTCCTCCCTGTGGTCATGTGGGTTTCCTCCGGGTGCTCTGGTTTCCTCCCACATCCTAAAGACATGCTGTAGGTGGATAGGATACTCTAAATTGCCCTAGGCATGAGTGTGTGCATGTGTGTGCCTTCTGTGGAAGGTTGGGTGCTGGGCTGGCAACTCAACACCGTAAAACTCCACTGCCAATCATGAGCAGACAGGTGAACTGCTGTGGTGACCCCTAACCAGGAAAAGCCGAAATAAGAAGAAAATATAAGCTTGGCCAGGCTGGAAACATTTTTTGGATTATTTTGTGTATTTGTTGGGTGCCGGGCTGGCAACTCAACACCGTAAAACTCCACTGCCAATCATGAGCAGACAGGTGAACTGCTGTGGTGACCCCTAACCAGGAAAAGCCGAAATAAGAAGAAAAATATCAGCTTGGCCAGGCTGAAAAAATTTTTGGATTATTTTGTGTGTTTGTTTCGGGGATGTTAGTGAATTATGTCTCTCTTTTCTGATGTGATTTTTTTGAGCGATTTCTAAGTTGTCTAAAATGTTGTGCGTTTTTTGGGTCTTGTTTGTATGCCATTGCTTACAAGCTTCATCTATTTACTTTAGTAGCTGCAAGGTATTCCTTGTTAGCCAGAAAGCTGTTGTAGATCGTATTTATTTAGTTTTAATTGGTGCCATTTCATTTAGGATACTTAGGAAAGTGTTATTAAAATGTGTTATGCCATTATCTAGGGAAAGTGTCTTTAGCAAGTTCCAGTTATAGTGGTAGAAACAGGATATGAATGCTTGTTTGTTAAAGTTTTTTAGATTGTGTACATGATTATATGTTATTATTTTATTTGGATAAATGCATTGTCCCAGTAGATAGGTTGGGCGGTAGTCACTAATACTGTCTGGGAGGCAACTTGAAAGATTTATATTAGAGGTTTGATTGCTAATATCCAGTCAAGAATAGATTACCTGTTTTTTGTTTTTTTGTGTGTGTCTGTGTGTGTGTGTGTGTGTGTGTGTGTGTGTGTGTGTGTGTGTGTGTGTGTGTGTGTGTGTGTGTGTGTGTGTGTTTATCTATTTGGGTAGTTGATTGGATTAAATTGAAGAAACTCTGCAAGTTTTGGGAATTTATGGGGTTATCTAAGGTGCATGTGTACCAGTCTATGTTGAAGTCTCCCATTATGATAGTTTCTTGGTGAAACTAAAAACGATGATGATAGTTCCAACAAACACATTTTTTGTTAGTGCTTTCATCTACTACAACCAGTAAACTTCTTCAGACATCAGCCATTCATTCACACAAATTTAAATAGCATATGTAACCATGACATCACTTCCTGAGATTCTTAAAGCTGCATTCCACATAAAAGTGCTAACAATAAACGTGTTTGTTGGAACTATCATCTTTTTTTTGTTTTTGAAGTTTGTTTTAATATTTAGTTGGTTTTAGTTTCTTGGTGAAGGTTTTGTGATATCCAGTGGAAGATATCTTCCATTTTATTATGTTATTGCCTGGTGATATATAAATTCCTGTTATGATGATAGTTTTTTGTTATCTATTTTGGCTTCTGTAAGAAGCATCTGTGCATTGCCAATGTTTTGAGATATTAAGGTTGAGAAGGTCCACATTAATATTATCTTTATATATGATTGCTATTCTACCTCCTTGCTTGCTTATTCTGTCAGACATGTGTATGTTATAGCCTGGGGGTATGATTTCCTTGTCTTTGATTTCTGGCATTACTCAAGTTTCAGTTAAGAAAAGTCATGGGTCAGGGTAGTATTGCGCAAGACAGGCATGGAATTTGTGTATATTGTTTGTGATACTTCTCAGATTAATGTTTAGTAGGAACAGATGCATTCCTTTAGATGGGGTGTCTGTAATGGAGTGGGCATTCACTGTCAAGGTGGTATAATAGTATTGTTAACTATTCTTGGGTCCTGGGGTTGGATATATGTCTCCATGAAGTTTGAGATGAGTTGTTATGTATAATAATAGAAATATCCATTTTGCAGTGAGTTTATTTGTTAGCATTATTTTTTGGCTGAGATTTGTACTTTTATATATATATGTATATATTTAAAGAATTGTTCTAAATAGGTATTTGAGTAAAGCTCTGGCGATAAATAGAATGATAAAGTCTTTGTGTTTTTGGGGGTGATATGACGATATGTGGGAGAGTGGGAGATGCTGGGTAACTGTGTATGGAAGGGTGTGAGTTCTGCTGTTACAGTAAGAAGGAGGAGAGTTAGTAGGGGGATTGAGAGCATGTTACAAATGGGAGAGGAAGAGGTAAAGCTGATTAGTTGTATAAGCAATAGACTGAGTGGTTTAGCTTGGTTAGAAGTAAGCTGAGGTGGGTTTGAGAGAGGCAGATCAGTAGAAAAATGGTCAGGTGATAGGTGAAGTTATGTAGCTTGGATTAATTAGTGTGAGAGGGAGATGTGGTGGATTGGAAAATATGCTGGGATATAATAGAGGTGAGTCTGTTTTTTTTTTTTTTTTTTTTGAGGGAGAAAGTGATGAGGTTATGAGTAGGAGTAAGTAATTTGTTAGTTATAGTGAAAGGGCTATTGTTAGTGGTTGGTGGAGAGATAGAGATACGTGGGTGGAGTTAGAGTACAAATGTGGACAAGGTGGGGGTGGGTGAGAATTGGCGATAAGGTAGGGGAGCAAAATGAGCCCAAGCATAGCAATGATGAACAGAGAGGGAAACACCTGAAAAAGGAGTACTGGCACTGATAAAATCTAAAGGATATCTCAGGATGGTGAATTAAGACTGTTATTAAAGGAGCTATTTTAGACAGAAAGCACATATGTTGGATAGTAGAGGCAGCACTTTAAACAGCATTCAAAGATGAGAGATAACATAGTGATTGTGTATCAGCAGACTCAAGTGGTAAAAGTCAAAATTATATGTGTGTGTGTGTGTGTGTGTGTGTGTGTGTGTGTCTGTGCGTGCATGTGTGTGTGTGTGTGTGTGTGTGTGTGTGTATGCGCATGCATGTATGTGTATTTATTTCCTTGCACATTTCCTCTTAGTTTGGCCCATGGTGCAAAGTAACAAGCAGAACTTACCTGTCTTCAACCTGAGGTAAGTGTAAGGTTGAGGTTCAAGTCACCTTCTTTTCTGATTGGCCCAGCTTTTACACAGAGTGCTGTTTGTTGCACAATGGGTGGGGTAGTAGAGCTTATATCAGTTTTTTTTCTTTTTACTGTTATAGGCCAGTACAAAGGATATCCTCCTTTTTGATATAAGTGCACACATCTGGGTATGTGATTGCTGCAGATGACCTTAACTAGATAGCAATTTTGATTAGTTAGTACCATCAATGAATAGATTGCAATGAGTGGGTCTTTGGGATTTAGGACCACAACCATTGCTTGTGTATATCTATGTGTTTTGGGGGTAAGTCACTATGCATGAAGATGCACTGAAGAATTAAAAACGATTTATCATGGTATTGGTCTCCTCTGAAAATCTGAGGTGGAAAAATGCTACATATCAAGCATAAATACTAAATTAATTCTTTTCATTGCATTTTCAAAGGGACAATTGAATAAGGGTACCAGCAGAGGAAAATCGACTGGATATTGTTAGATGGAGGCAAAATAGCAGATGGGAAAGTTGCCATGGAAGATATATATAGAAGGAACTCAACTTTGTTGAACTAAGGTGCAATGTATAAATGGTGGCTTTCCCAAGTGAATGAATCACTGGTAAACCTCTAAACTCTCTTCATAGAAACTATCATGATGCCATAGGACTGGGGGAATGTTAAAATAAATCTACAAGCACAAATCCTGAATTATACAGTAAACTACTTAACATGTATAAACGTGAAAGATGGTAGGAGAAAGCAAGCAGTATGTCCATGTCATAGTCAGAATTACCCACAGGAAGTAGTCTGTCTGTCTGTAGCTATTAAAAAGAAAAGTTACAGGCAACAGCAGAGAAAATGAACAAACAAGATGGTGAAAGATAAACTTCCACTCTCTCCAAAATCAGACAGAGCAATAAAACAAGAAAAGAAAGTCACAATTATATAAAAGATAATAAAAAAATCATCAGTGGGACTTCAGCAATCTGCAAGAATCCTCCCATGAACACTCCAGTGTCCTTTAAAGGAATAAGTGGCAGAAACTGAATCGCAACTAGTATACTATGCAAGTGTCTGCAAGTACAGATCTCATGCATGAGCAGTACATTAGACAGGAGTTAGGACATAGCAATTCCATTATTTAAAAAGGTAAGCAATTTGTTTTCTTTTTAGAGAATGGCATTAAAAATAACACTAATGCACTCCTGTGTGTGGGATTTACCCATAACTGTCTTTGTTCATAGGTTCATAGGTAAGTACTAGGCTAGCTGCTCTTACAGGCCATTTTGAATAGCCAGTTTTCCTTTTTGTGCTCAAAATAACCTATCCCACTTTGTTATAGACTGGCCTTACCCATCCCATAGTCAATAATTTTATATTACCCCTGATGACAATAACTGGGACAATACCATAAATAATTTGATTATAAAAAATAATTTGATGATTTGCTTAATCACTCAGATGTCCTCCTTGGTTAATAAGGGATAAAATATTAAATGATACATAATAAATTAAACATACTAAAGTTTTGAGAATGTGTAAATGTGAGTGATCTTAAAAATGTATATAATATCTTCATAATGATTAAACTATAATTACTTTTTTTGCTAGCAGATGTGCAAAGGTATATAAGCATAATAATACTTTTGTCTTTGGTCTTAAGGAGCACAGGAGATTGCGTGAAAACTTGAAAACTGAAGTGTTTAACTGCTTTTTATTTTTCCGTTCTTCATCAGATACTCTAGAACCTTGGATGTTAGCAGCCATGTTGATTTTTCTGAGGTACAAAATATGACAGAAATAAAGCAGAAGGGATAGACAAGAGGGTGGGAATTGGAAAGACACTAATAATAATACACATGGGAATGTGAGACAGAGAGTTGACAGGAAGTGAATAAAGGATGTTTGACAGAAAGGAGAGTGGGATGGGTTAATAGTAGGTGGGGTGCATGTTTAACAGAGAGAGTGACATACAGAACGAAAAAAGATTAACAGTACCTGGGGTGCATGCTCAACAACAGAATGAAAAAAGATTAACAGTAGGTGGGGTGCATGTTCAATAAACATAGCGACATACAGAATTAAAAAAGATTAACAGTAGGTGCATGTTCAATAAACAGAGTGGCATACATAATGAAAATTGATTAACAGCAGGTGGGGTGCATGTTCAACAAATAGTGTGACATACAGAATGAAAAAAGATTTACATTATGTCGGGAGTATGTTCAACAAAGAGAGTGACATACAGAATGAAGAACAGAGAGACACTTGAGATTGTTTAGCTATTAAGAGCAATTTGCTAATGACAGTGATGTATAGAGGCACTGGCCATAAATGGCGTTGCCTGTTTCCAAAGAGGCCTAATGCATCTGGACTGGTGGATGCATATGTGGCAGATGGCATTTAATAAAAATAATAATAATAATAAAATGAGCATATAATGTGGAGGAAGGAAGCCATGGGGAAACATGTACACTTGGAGGTCACCCTACATAACAGAGTGAGAAAAGGATCCAGTGAAGGATGAAAGGTCTGTGACAACATCCAGCAGGATTCTGGGATACTCAGCTAGAGGAATAAGTTATATATATGCTGAAACCTTCCTCTTATGTCCAGATTTGAATTCCTGTGGGACCTAGAACAGAAAATACTTTACTATGTTTAAAATGCCCACTGTGAAGGGCACAGAGATTAAGGGAGGAGAAGGGTGGCAAGAGCTTCATTTTTCTTTCTTCAGGGCGATGTAAAACTGCAAAGAAATGATAAATCACCATATTTTGTTAAGCAATTTTGACAAAGTGAAATATTTAATTATTTACATTTGTTAAATTTGAAAGTTCTGATGGGAAGTCCAGTTTTTACCAGAGCTCCGGGAAGTTAACTATAAATAAAAATGTAGAGAAAAATAAGATAAACAAAATATATAGAAAAATATAATGTAGGATAATAGGAGATAAATGATCACACATAATCTGATCAATGCTGCAATCAAGTACCACATTTACACTGAAAAATGTTCAAAATAGAATACAAAGTCTAAAAATTATGAGGAGAATAGAATCATCTCAAGTAAGAGAATACAATTAGAAGGATAAAGGAAGAGACAGTAGGGCGAGGGAATTTGTGCACTATAGGTTGCAGTAAACAGTTGAAAATAGGATTCTGGAGCTGTGAGGTTTCAAAAAGATTTAAGGAAGGCTTAGAGTAAAGTATTAAAATAATACGTGGCCCACAAGTCTCTTTGACTATAAAAATCTTTTTTTTCTGAGGATATGGGGGGGGGGGGGGTAGGATGAATGGAAATGCCTGGGAGATAAAAATGAAAGTGATAAGCGGGAAATGGAAAATGAAGGAGTTGCCAAGAGTGTATGAAGTAATACAGTAGAAAACGTTAAGGAAGAACAGGAAATTGTAATGAGCAGGGGGATAAGGGAATCAAAAATAATCTATCACCGATTACCTGAATAAATTATTTCACAGAAATATAAATAGGTAGCTCAAACAGTTAAAGGCTGGCATATAGAGGGACTTTGGACTGGTGCAGCTGTTTATTCATAGTGGATATAGTTCTTTTTTTTTCTTTTTCTTTTTGTGGGTAAAATCCTGAGACTACTGGAAGTATATAGATGGAGATCAATGCATCTACTTTAAGTCAGTGGCATATATGAAATATTGAAATCAATGGTTAAAATAAGTGAGCAATGTTAACATTGTGGTAATTAGACAACACCAGCCCTGGCTGCAGTGGGTAACATGATCAGCTGGTGGTCGCTGATGTAATTTATGAGTGCACCAGGCATACAGATTGCACAAGCTGTCTTGCAAATGAAAGTTTGTTAAATAAAGATGTCAATGTTTCAGTAAAAAAAAAATGAAAAATTGTAGTAAACTGAGTCTTTAAATAACAAAGTCAAAGTTTACCTTGTACTGCATTTGTAAATGCAACTGCATAATACAGTTTAGCAGAAAAATTGAAATAAGTTAGTGAACAGTTTTAAAAAAGGGAATCTCAGCTGCTACTGCAGTTAAATATATTTCTTATGGAAGTGTAAGATTAGAAGGTATTTGAATTTTTGCATGTCCTTTGTGATCCTTATATCCGAAGCAGTTTATTCCAAATTTTGAGCAGACAAAGAGGGAACAGTAGGCAGGCTGTATTTGATTTCAGGGAGATTTCATTTCTCCAATGCACAGATGGGGTGTATAAGAAAATGAGAACTAGAATAAAGTGTCTAAAGGTGAGAGGAAAACTCTGAGTCCAGAGTATCTAGGTGACAAGAAAGGAGGTAAGTTTGATCTAGCCAAAAAATCTAAGTGCCTAAATGCTTCAGCAGTTAATTTATTAGAATATGTTGGTTATGCATGTTTGAGAGTGTGTACAAGTTAGGTAACTATGCTAGGATGGATTTGTTTGTAATTCTTTGTTTAACAACCAGAGATTGGGAGGTTTGCAAACCATTATTGAATACATTGATTAAAACCTCACTGGATAAATTTCTTAGGAAACTAAGCCTGACTGCCTTGAGAATTGGTCATCAATATTAATAAACTGCATGGACTAGAAGATCATCGACCACGAATGAAACCTTGAGGATCAACCTCAGCAAGTGGGGATGATGCACAGAATGATTATGAGATCCAGAATGTTGAATAATTTATTGCAAAAGTAGTTACTTTGGTCATGTAGACATAACCCATGTTAAATTTTGTTGAGTATTTGCCCTGAGACTGCATGAGACAGAGTTATGAGCTTTTTTGAACTTTACAAAATCACAATTGTTAAATACTGTTTTCAGGATTTATTTAGATGGAACTTATCTGATAGTCAAGAGTTGCGGCCAGTCCCAAAACCATGTTGCTTTACATACAGTAGTCAGAAGTTTATGTCTGACAATCTGTTTCAAGATTGTTTTCCCATATACTGTAAACAGAGGAAGTATAGGTACTGCTACAATTAATTTGAAAGAAAAATGCTCATCTCCAACTTCTTCCGAAATAAGATGATTATAGGTCAACACCACCACCAGATGAATCTGAAAGATTTATTACGTGAGGTGGAGATATAGATATCTAATGGTTGTAAGTCTTTATGAAATTAGAATATAAGCTGTCAACACTAGGCTGGACACTAGTTACATAAAATCATGTTCTTTATTTATTTTATTTTTATTTATTTTACATTTGTTTATCAGGAAAGTCTGACTGGACAAACTGTCCTTTATCAGTGGAGGCCCGGGGAGAAAAGTTCCACATTAATACGTATAGAGATTTTACGTATTTACAGTAATAAAATACAGAACACAACATTTATACAAATAAAAAATGGATCACTGTGTACTATAATACATTGCCTACTGTACAGCATTATTACATTGTTAACAGAGCAACATATTTACAGGTCGCAAGGATTTGCAGTACATTTTCTTTACAATACACATAGCCAGTATTCAACAAGGTGGAAAAGTAATTTAGAAATACAGAGTTCAAAAATGAATGGCAGGCCAGTATAACTGTTCCTATGGTGACTTAAAACTAGAGACAGTTTGTATTTAACCGGTGTTAGTACAAGAGCATAACCATGTATTGGATAGATGGGTTTTAAGGATCTTTTTGAATTTTGCAGTACTTGTAGTTATTATATTTTGGGGCAGTGTATTCCAGAGTTTAGCCATGAAACTGGAGCAGAGAGATTTGCCAGCTGAGTTATTAGCTATAGAGATCTTTAATAGTATTTTTTTTTTTTGGAACAAAGGACTCGATTGGTAGAGTAGGGCTGAAGGAAGTTATGGTGGACGGGAGTTTTATCTGGCTGGTAGAGTAATTTGACTGATTGTAGGCACTTTGGACAGTTCTAGCCAATTTAGTTGTCTTAGTGACACTGCGGTGATGGTCCTGCGGTAGCGTTGTCGCCTCACAGTAAGACGTTGCCCTGTTCGATTCTCAGTTAGAGCATCTTCTGTGTGGCGACATGCATGAATGGGCATTCCTTCATTGAAGGTTGTGTGTCAGGCCCGGCAAGTTAGCACGTAAAAATCTACTGCCAATCATTAGCGGACCAGAGTTCCGCTGTGGCGACCCCTAACTGGGAAAAGCCAAAAGACACAACAACAACAAGTGCCAGGCAGTGGTGAGCTCTAGATATAGATCCAGTAGCAAAGTTTGCAATTTTATTGTAGCAGGTGTCAAGTTATCAGAAGCAGGAATCTAAAAATCTGTTTTCACTGACAGCCTACAGTGGTAAATAAAAAACATAACAAGTATAATTAAATGTCAGGTGTGAGAAAAATGGACAGAGTCCACTGCTCATTTCCCCAATCTTTGATTCTTAACTGTATAAACTCTATGACTGTCTCATAGAAGAAGTGCGGAAAACAATACCTGCATTCTTCTACTCTCTATTGATTGATGAAAGAACACCCCTTGAATGACCCTTGATTGGGTTCACGTGCAGAGACATAAGCATTGTTAACCAGGGTGTAAAAATCCACCGTGGAATATTTCAGGGTGACTCTTTGCCACCATTGCTGTTTTATCTTACTCTCAGTCCATTAAACAGTTTACTCAACAGCCTAGGTCGCAGATTCATTCAGACTCCAAGTGTATGTGTGTGTGTGTGTGTGTGTGTGTGTGTGTGTGTGTGTGTGTGTGTGTGTGTGTGTGTGTGTGTATACGTGCGCTCATGCACGCGCGCGTGTGTGTATACATGCACTCATGCGTGTGTGTGTGTGTGTGTGTGTGTGTGTGTGTGTGTGTGTGTGTGTGTGTGTATGTATGTGTGTGTGTGTGTGTGTCTATGTGTGTGTGTGTGAAAACTGTGTGTGTGTGTGTGTGTGTGTGTGTGTGTGTGTGTGTGTGTGTATACGTGCGCTCATGCGCGCGCGTGTGTGTGTGTGTGTATATGTGCGCTCATGCATGTGTGTGTGTGTGTGTGTGCGTGTGTGTGTGTGCTGTGTGTGTGTGTGCGTGCGTGTGTGTCTATGTGTGTGCATGTGAAAACTGTGTGTGTGTGTATGTGTGTGTGTGTGTGTGTGTGTGTGTGTGTGTGTGTGTGTGTGTGTGTGTGTGTGTGTGTGTGTGTGTGAACACATTTGTGTTAGATTTTTGCTAGTTTGTATCTGAAATTTGAAATGCATCTTATGAGCAATACACTTGGAGCCAGAAAAAAAGTATGTATTAATAAGAGCAGAGATAATATTCTCATTAGTAATTTTCATACCAGTAAGCAAAAATGAATTGTACCTAGAAATTTCTGAGGTTGGAGAATCTGTTCAATTATTTGTTAATGAGGAATTCTGATTTAGTTATCTGCAGAGTTGTTTTACATTATCACAAATAAGGGTTGTCAATAAATTGATCCTTCTTGGTATGAGCAAGCTTATATTTGTACCACAATCCGTCCCTATGTTTCACATATTTAATTGTTCAGTTATCAAGACTGGTTTGTTGATACACACCTAGTCTGGACAGGGAGTAATTTCTCCCAAAGTGGGACAACAATGTTTATTGGGTACTGGTTGGTATAGTCTGTGTTATACAACTGTTTCCCAGTTGTCCAGTTGTCCAGCAAAAATGATATGATAGGTTGAACTTAGGATTTAATTTATTGCTGAGCCAGTCCAGGGGTGGGTGATCACTGATAGTGAGTTTAAAATTCTTGCATGAGATGTTTTCTGGTGGTTAATTTATAATTAATCCAAAGTAGACCTTATGCATTTAATTTGACTGGAGCTAGTCATGAGCACATAACAGTTATATATGACCACATACTGATACCTGCAAGGTATGTAATGCTCAGGAGTGAGCATGAAAACCCACTTGGTAGGACTGCAGGCATGAGTACTTAGGAACCTTGCATGTCATACAGCACAAATTCCAGGGACGGCAGAAAGATAGCCAACTGACTGCTGAAAAATTTTAATCTTTGCCCTTTCCTGCTTGGATGATCCACAGATTGTACCATGGCAAGATACATTACTTCTTCTTGAAGGTGAGTATGCACATATGAACTATATATGATAGCAGGTGCAAACTGACTCGAAAATTAGGAAGGTAATACAAATCATTTGTGTCATTTGTGGAAAGATCATTAGTAGAATGTGTGAGTTGCTATATGAGAAATGAATAAGACTTTTTTTTTTTGTATTTTTTGACCCCACTGCCTGTCAACCATTAAACATTTTATTCTTCTGGTCCATTCATTCCTCATCACCAAGACAAGGGCCGACACAAGAGCAGCTGTCATTAGTGGTTTGTGCTTTTCCATTACAACCCTTCATCTCCTATGCAGGTTTCACTATGCACGGGAAGAATCTTGCAATGACCTGTACTTGCTAGTGATCCTTCATTTGTACAAGTCACATTGCAAGCAAGCAGTTCTGCCTACTCTCCCTGTCACATGGGTGGTAGCGTCTTCCTGTCTCTACCAGAGAAATTGCAAAATCAATTTGTGCTCCCAAGTGTCTGCCTATTTCCCCTCCTATTGGAGAAGAGAACAGGCCAAGCCTCTTCATTCATTTCTCACCCGCCCTTCCTGGCTCCTCCAGTGTCGGAGCTGCTAATCAAATCTGATTTGTCTGGATCACAGTAAGGGCCACATCCTTCCACAAAACAGAGCCAGGCACATTAGAAATGAATAAAATTAAAAGTAAAGTCTGCTTTAAGAAAAAAATGGAGTAGCACTCAAGTTGCTACTATAGTCAGTATATAAATTACTAGAAGTTAGACCAGTGTAGCTCCTAAGGTTCTTTCAGAAATCCCACTTCAGTTTCAGTTTTTTCTGTACTCTGTAGTTGTTTGTCTTTTTGCTTAAAGCTAAATGGGGTAAGAATTAGGCAGAGGTGAAACTTTCAGGAAAGTGAATCCATACAGTAAGAGTTCTGCACTTTTATACCAATGTTTGATATGAGCTTCTTAAATCTAAAGTTTAAAAGAGTTTCTGGAGCATTATTTTTAAATGAAATGTCTCCATCAAGAAATGCATGTTAAATTTAAGCAAATTTATATAAATAATGCAGTATTTTTAAGAAATGTATATGTCATGATTCTGCAATTCTTCAGACCAAGGCTTTTCTTCAGACATTTTTTCATAGTTTTTTTTTTTTCAAATTATAGGTCCATAGGTTTATACAAGGCTACTGATCACAAAGGCACTTTTAAGCCTAGCCATGCATCATATATGTATCCAACAAGTATGGTGCCATACAGGTTATTTTTAGGGGTATGTGTAAACTAGGGCGTGTGTGGTCAAATATTTACAGACTGACTCTATCCATTAGGGACATAAGTGCAGACCAGGGGTTCATTTCCAAGTTCCTCTGCACTGGTCCAGTTTATGATTGAATGGGGTCAGGCAAGAACTCTGCTTTACCTGGATGGGATGCCTGTTCCAGGGTAGCAGTATTCTTTGTCACACATACCTGTCCCTCCAACATGTCCTATTTATGTCGCAAGAAAGGTTTCATTTCCTAGATCAGGTAGCTCTGATGCTATTTGTTTTGCAGCTAAGCAAGAGGTCCATTAGAGCCAGATCCTAGGATGCCTTGTATGCCAGACATAGAGATAAGGCTTGGAGGTGATCTGCACAGGACATGTTGTTAGTGCCCTGTATTCTTTTTTGTGCAGAACCTTGGTGGATTTTCCAGTTGTTGATGTGCCTGTTCAGGTACATACTGAAGGGAGCATTGTGCCCAGTGATGGGTCTGATGGGGGTCAAGTGCAGTGGAACAGTAACTTATTTGGAGCCAGATGCCATACCCTTGTTTATAAGTTAAGCAACATAGAATGATTTTATTACTACCTTTGACACATGTTGGTCAAAAGCCAGGCTACTGTGTACAAATGTCTCCAAATCCCTGGGTCTACTTTTAGGGGTATTTATTTATTTTATTTATTTATTTTACATTTGTTGACCGGGCTAGTCTGGCTGGATATATGTCCATTTTCAGCAGAGGCCCGAGGAGAAAAGCTCCACTATATATACTAGTAAATAACATAAAACAGCACAGTAAGAGACAAATATAAAAATCAAAAAACTATTCCAACGTAGCATAGTGACAGTACAGAAGCAATTTAACAGGTAAAAAAATACAGCTAGGATCGCTAATCCCATATTCTTTGCAGAAGCAGGAATTGTAAAAGACAATAAAAATAATAACAAACAATAGAGTTTATACAATATTTACAGAATTAACAATTATGATATATTATCAATGAGGTACTTTCTATGGGTTACCAACTTCCCAAAGGGTACTATTATGCATTTCTTGGCATTAAGTTTTAAACCATACCATTGGCACTACTTATTTGTCAGTTTTAGCCCCTCCTGAATGATATTAGTATCTTTAGGGAATTCATCTGCAAACTTAGTCATCCAGAGGCCTTTGATGTTGACCTTGACTTCCCAAAAGTGGATGCCAAAATGGAGGGGACCCGGCACTGACCCCTGAGGTACTGTGCTAGTGACCTTCTTGAAGAAGTCTACCAGATTGAATAGGCATGATCTTCCCTTGACAAAACTGAATTTGGCTGGATGCAGTGTCTGGATGTTTCAAATGTCATTATTAATAATTTCCATAATAATTATTTCCATGATTAGCATATGAGACTGGTCAGACTAATGGGTCTGTAGAAGGTCCACCCTTATGCAGAATGATGACTGTTGTATTTCTCCATTCATGTAGCCATAATCTTAACTGGAGGCTATGGTTAAATAGTGACTCCAATGGTCCTGATAGGTCATGTTTCATGTTATTTAGGAGGCTCAGTAATGCAGTCTTCTTCGCCTTGAAGAGTGCATTTAGGACCTGTTCCCTAGTGAAGTTTGGGGGATTATGTTCAATGGTATTTTATGAGGATCTATTGGGGGGTGTAAAACTGGAGATGAATTTGTTGGCCAGGAGATTTGCTATATCTTCCAGCATCATGTCTGTGGCTTAACTCACAATCAGCTCTACACATTGCTGTGTCTAGCCCTTGAGGTTACAGACATAGCTAAAGAATACCTTGTGGTTGTCCTTGGCCTAAGAGGCTATTTTACCTCAAAACTGGCTTTGGTAAACCTGATTTGCCTTCTGAGTTGTTTAGTTAAATTGATGAAAGAGTTTTTATCTTGCTGGGCATTGTATTTGCTGACTTTTGCTATGACTTTCTTCCTTAAGTCGTACAGCCTATTGATGTTTACATTCCACTTGGGTAGCTTGTTTTTTGAGTTATTTCTGAGCTTATTTCTGGTAGGCACAGCTGTCTCTATGTATTTATTTACATGCTTATATAGAGTATCTGTGAACAAGCCTACACCAGCAACTGTGTTCTCAGGGTTTGGGTGGGGGGCTTGAAATGTTGTCAGGTTGTCACTTAATAATAGAAGTTTGCCTACAGGATTAGCTTGGGTCATGGGTTTAATTTTTATTTCAAAAGAGACAACTTTATGATCCAACCTTACCAGAGAGGACTTTAAATGGGAAGGGTGCTTTCTCACATGTTAGTGAGGATCAGGTCCAGTATGTTTGCGCCCCTAGTGGGTATGTGGACTATGGTTACAATATCCAGGAATTTCTGGGCCCACAGTTTTGAAGAAGAGTGTGAGTCTCCATTTATAATGGGGGTATTTAAACTCTCCCATGAATATGGTTCATAGGTGTGTACTAGGCTAATGGCCCTGGAGCCTTTACAAGCCTAACCCTTAGGATTACCCTGGCATTGTGCTGACCAACTTTAGTTCCCAGTGCCTCTGTCGAGTAAAGCCATTGGAGTGATTTCTGGGGTGAATTTTTTTATTTCCCATCCACTCATCAAGATTTCTCTTGAAGAGGGCCAGTGAGGTGCTCTGCTTGACATGTATGGGAAATCTATTCCATAGCATGGGCGGTCTCTGGGTTATGAACCTATCTCTCCAGCATGTTCTGCTGATTGTGGTAATGAAGTTGTGGACTCTGGAGCATGTGGTGCAGAGGGATTGGGATTTCTTTAGATGTAGCATTTCTAACAGAGCTGGGACTGACATGGCTTTGTAAGTCAAGCAGAGATCACCTCTAAGTAGGCAATATCAGAGAGAATAGTTGGGAGTTTTTTTAGTCTGTCCATACAGGACAAATGTTTAAGGCCTAGGATCCTCTTTGTGAGGTACTTTTGCAGCCTCTCCAGTTGTTGCAGGTGTTTAGTGAGGTACATGCCAAATGGGGCATTGTACTCAATGATTGGCCTAATGAGGGAAGAGTAAAGGGAGACAATAACCTCTTTCTTCCTGGATGCAAATCCCTTAGTAATGAGATGTGCCACATAGAAGGACTTTCTGACCACAGTGGCAATGTGGTGGTCAAAAGAGAGGTTGCTGTCAACCTGTGTTCCCAGATCTCTTATAACGCCTTCTATGTTCAGTGGACTACCATCGATGTGGTAATTCATGGGAACCAGGTTTTTCCCAAAGGGGATGACAACACATTTCTTGGCATTGAGCTTAGGGCCATGGTTCTGACACCAGTCATTGGTCTCAGTGAGGCCTTTCTGTAGGATATCAACATCACTCGGGGAGTTAATAATAGCTCCCAACTTGCAATTGTCTGTGAACTTTGTCAGCCAAAATCCCTTTGTGTTGGCCTGGACTTCAGAGAAGTAGATACCAAACAGGAGAGGACCCAGGACCGAACCCTGTTGGAATCCACTCATAACTGGCCGGCAGTCTGACTTGGAGTCAGCTACTTTCACACTGTGGGTTCTACCTGTGAGCTGCACCCTACCTAGTGATATATGGGTTGATGCCTAGCTTAGTGAGTTTTTCTATGATTCCTGAGTGAGAAATGGTATCAAAGGCCTTGGCCAGATCAAGGTAGGCTGTATGAACCACCTTGTCTTCATCCACACCTCTGGTGACTGACTCAAAGAAGTTATCCAAGTTGAGCAGGCATGATCTACCCTTCACAAAACCAAACTGTGTGGGATCCAGAGTTTGGAGATTCCCTATATCCTTGTTTATTAGGTCCATGATGATGCATTCCATAGCTTTGCATATCAGACTCTCAGGCTAATGGGGTGATAATTCTCACGGTCTATATCACTCCTCATTTATGGAGAGGGATGACTGTAACAGTGTGCCATTCGGTAGGGACAAAGCCTGAAGTGAGGCTGTGATTGAACATGGCACATAGGTGAGGTGCCAGTTCACTCTGTAGTTCATGCAGAACACAGCCGGGGATACTGTCAGGTCCCACAGAAGCTGTATTCTTGGCCTTGGACAGTGCTGTTTTAACCTGTGCAGCAGTAACACTGGGTGCCTGGCAATCTGCTGGTATTGTAACTGGTCCCTTGGGGGGGGTGAGGAGTAAAGTTGGCACTGAATCTGTCGGCCAGTATACTGGCAATATCTGTTGGCTCAGTATATGAGGTACCATTGTACAGTAGCTCAGAGCATACCTGGGTATTGCCGTAGCGATTCTTTACATAACTATAGAAGGCCTTGTGGTTGTCTTTACTATCTGCTGCAATTCTGTTTTCATAGCTAGCTTTAGAGGATTTGATGAGAGATCTCAACTTTTTGTTGGGGCTGATAAGGAAGTTTTTCCGGTCTTTTCTTTCGCTGCCACTTTCAACAATGAGTAACCCATATAACTGTTATGTGTTCAGCACTTGCTCCCAACAGATTAAAGACATGAAGTCCATATGTTTGCATGATGTTGTTGCACAGAATTTAGCTGAAGCTACGCCTGAAAGGTTTTCTGCTGTTTATGTGGCCTCCTTAATTGTCATCTGCTCTGCACAATCTTCCATAACTGATCTGTTCTGAGGTAGCTAAGTAACAGTATTCTAGGAGAACCAAAATTCTGTTCAATATGCAAAGCATTACATACGTGGAACCATTTGTGACCAAGTGTTGAGCATTGCATACCAATAAAAATATGAATTAGGCTTAAAAAAATGTGTTGACAGACATCTCATTGAAGTGTGTTCTGCTGCCTGGTAGGGTTAATGACCTGTATTAACAGGCTGTCTTGTAGTGTTTACTTACACCACCAAATGCTCAGAATTCGTATAGACAAGGTGTGCAATGCAAATGTAAGAACTCATTGGATCAGTCAGGTGTCACGGCTGAGAATGGTGCTTCGTATTAAAGGTCAAACACTTGGACTCATCTGTAGACGGAAAGGGAGAGGAAAAGAAAGAAGAGAGCGAGGTATAAGGTAGTAACAAATGAGCACACCTCCCTTTCTGAGACAAAACGTTTCATCCAGTGCCTGAAAACAGTGCTGCAGTGGGTACTCAAGCCAGGGCACTATATTCCACAAAAATATATTTATTCAGATATTTAATGATACCGTTTGAGCCCACAATCTTTTAATCAATGTTCTACTTATATATCTTAACTAAGAAAGAAGAATATCATTGTCTTTTGTCTAAAAATCAGCTCATGTGAAGTTGCTACTTTTGCATAGCATTTAATGGTTTAAATGCTATGTTTGGTAGTTCATTTTGTTTACTTTGAATATGGAGCACGGAATGCTCAATGTGCAACTAGACATAGACACTTCTGTTTCTAGTTCATATAAGTTCCACATATGTTTTGCTTTTCAACAATACCCTCCAAAATAATCTAATCACTTATGATACTGCATAAAGACAGATTATGTTCCATCACAGCTGACTTCACATCTCAGGCACACTAGTAATGCTTTCAAAGGATACAAAAAGGAACAAGAGAGTAAAAAAAAAATGCATGTCTTTCTAGCAGCAGCATGTTTTTTTCATTCCACTAATAAAAAAACAAAATAATGGTAGGTAGAATAAAGTGTGGATTTTCAGATGGAGAAAACATGACGTATAAAACAATAACATTGTCCCTGCTTTTCACCACTGGTATTACCAGTCATCCTATAGAAGTGAAAGCTGTACAAAACATCCAGTGGTTAATACAATAAAAGTAATATGTACAAATGCTTTCATACAAAAGCAAGGTGCCATATCAAACATGTTTTGTACGCCATTGACTGCTGTATTCAGTCTAAACGGCACTAGTTGCAATGCAAAAGTTGCACTAAGTTCAGCTGAAGCCATTTCTGAAATGTTTTTCACTATTTATGTGGCCTCCTAAACTGCCACCTGCTCTGTGGTATCTTCCACAACTGATCTGTTTTTGTGGTAGCTAAGCAACGCATTGCAGAATGACCAAAACTACATTTGCATGCAGGGACTGACTAGTATTTGTCTGGATAACTCTCCTTGGAACCATCTGGATCATGCAGTATCATTTAATATCTGAATCCTTGCTGATATGATCATAGAGGATCGGACTATAACAATTCATGGTTTTGATGCTCAGTAACTGAGGACACAGTGATCCACAACACCTATCAGTGAATGCATTCTTAAGCTAGAGTTAACTAAAGCTACTATCACTCCAATAGCTGATGCAGAGGAAAATGAAGGAAGTTGTGAATGTTTACTATTTAATTCATCTCCTCTCACTTCTCTGGAGCCGTTTGCTTGCGCTACGTAAACACTCCTCCCCATATCATTTTTTTTTCACAGGCACTTTTCTTAGCACAGTTGATTGCTGTGTGGTACTCAGATGCCTGTGAAGTGCTGTGTTTTAGCCAGGCATCAACTAGGTTAGCCAGCAGATAAAGTAATTATTTCTAGATGGTTGTGTTCTTATGCACAGCAAATATTTTCCAAATACATTCTTGCACAGCTTAATTTTAAGTAGTAATACCACCTGCTATGAATTGTTATTACAGGTTGAACATCTAAGAAAATGCAGCTTTTTGAGTTAGAGAAAACAAAGAAAAGAATTATTCTGCAAAACTGCTGGAGTGGGTCTATCACCTTCAAAAGTTACAATAATGCAAATTAATGAATACACATATAAATGAATGGTGACTGAGATAAAAATACAACCCTGAGACATCACAAATGTTTAACAAGTAAAATTAAGCTAAAACTCTTCCCCGCAAGTGTCAGCTGTCCCTTTAAATAGAATCCCATCAAAGATTAAAGCAGATTCTTGTTAGCACTATTTTTTCTTTGTAGAGGGTATCTTCCTTGGTAAATGTTTTATGCATATCCTAAACTGAAGCATGCAACACAGATACCTTATCCTGCAAACCTAGATTAAGTCAGCCCCTTTGTAGTTGGGCTAGAATGTCAAGGCTAAAAAAAAGGTTGGCAAACCATATATTTGTTGGGACTCTACACAATGCAGTGTTATCACAGTAATACAGTACTGGCAGTGAGCAACATTTTAATAAAAACATGTAATTCAGTACAGCAGTTTGTAATTAGTATGTAATGAAACTGACTAATCAAAGATCAGTCCTGAATGCAATGTGATCCAAAGTGAGATAGAATTTCCAGTTCCTATCTCAGGCAGCTAATGTGAGCATGCAGGCATACGCACATGGCACCCTCACTGACTCACAGCGTTAATTATTGATGCTTCTGTATTTGGGAAAGGAAGCTCGTCTCTCATACCTTGCTGCACAATGTCCTGCCTGACTGGATTGCAAAAGAGTCACAAAACTGAGTAAGATTTGAATGGCTTTACCGGAGTAATTGCTGTCATTTCACTTCGAGAGGTTTGAGATGGATGAGCAGGTAGATGTAAATATGGCTTACCTTTTGTTATGGTTTCATGTAGGACAACCCTTTGCAGAAAAAAGTGCTCAGGGTAGTAAGTAAAACTAGCAAAGGGGAATTCTGACCAGTTCAGATAAAATAAATGGCTGCTTATTGTTACTGTTTATTTTGTGAGACACTATTATATTCATTGCAATTTTCTTGTTCTAAAGTAAAAAGGCAATAATTAATGACTGACTATTGTTATTTAATGTTTTATACCAGTTACTAAGTACAAGCTTTACTACTATACAGTTGAAAAGCCTTCTGTAGCTGAAGACATATAAAGGGACATCTTATATCTTTATGTAGGAAAAATAATGTTTCATCTAGTTACAAATACCCCTTATCCTGCTTGAGAAAAACTTACTGTGTGCAAATTTTACAGACGTGTGCTTAGCAAAAAGTGGTTCTTTAGTATTCATCCCTACTAATGATGCAATAATGATGTCAAAGTTTTACAAGCAGCTTAGACAGTGGTTTTACATTCATATTATAATTCCCAACCAAATAATCCTATAGTTAATGTAATGAGTTACAAACAAGGTGTACCGGCAGACCCAAGTCTGATATCACATTCTCCAAATGAATACTGTGTGACTCAAGTAAATCATGTAATGAGATCAAAGCTTCCATTTCATGCCTGAAAACTTAAAGTTCTGCCTTGTGGATTACCTTTGTGTAAATAAATAAATATTTTATGACAGTACGAAACTAGGCTTCTAACAGTATAGGTATGTACTTCAAGAGAACACCATATCCATGCTGAAACTAGGCTGGTGTCTTTCATCAAATTAGTTATTTTCCCTGCATTACATACACTGGACAATGACATCAGGTATTGACCCATTGATATGGTTATGTCTACTATACGAACATGAGCATTTATATGAATATTATACAACTATTGACACCTGAGGAAATGGGAATTTTTTGAAAAAAACTTCAAGAGCACATTTCACTTTATGTTTTATCTGTATCACTCATTTTAGGTAACCCTATTTATCTTTTTAATTTATTTTTTAAATCATAAGTTAATATGGTTACAGGATTACTAAAGAGTAGGAGTGCATTTTCAAAATGTGACACAAGAGTTATTTACTTATTTGGTAAGCACTACTGTGAGCTTGTCATAGACTGCTGCTTTAAAGTCCTGTCCTAGGCATATATGGTGGGGAGTACAACTTTGAGGTGGGTAGCAGTTGATGTGCGTATGATTCTTGTATTTTGGATTAGCTATGACAACCAAGCTCATTGCTATGAGCTTGCACCAAATATCTTTCACACATACCATTCCAGAAACCACCAGGTTTGGATAATGCAGACTCCATCCCTGCATTCAAAGATCCTGTATTTAAAAAGAGTGGATACCCTGAACATACCCTACCAGTGTCTACCACAGCTAGGTATTCTGGCTCCATGTGTAGTTCACTGATCTGCCCCCCTTTTCCTTTTAAAACTGTAGAAAATAAAATGTAGCAAGATGCTCAGTACAGCTAAATACCACCTTCAATGCTGAAGTACTACAGCCTTGATGCAAATGCACAACCTGAGTTCAGAAATGAATACTGGTACTATATTACCTCCTGACTTGCATCTGATGATCACACTCCCTAACAATTTGCACCCTGGGCAGCTGTCCCCATCATACTACCCTAGTTATACTTCTGACCAACAAGTGCAAATGGGCTGTTAGCTTGCTGGTCACCTGGTTGCTGTCACTAATTTGAAAAGGCAAAAACCCGACCTCTCTGTAATTCAGTTCTGTTACACCCATAAGTACACTCACCCACAACCCTAAAAGTCTCACCTTCCCTCTCCCAACCCTCACTCTGTAACTTTAACTGTGAAGTTCCTACTCACTCTGCAACCCTAATCCCAAATTCCAGTCTCCCTACACCTAAACTTAATCTAAAACCTCACTCCTTAAACCTAAAACTCCTAGTTGCTCCCTATCCCTAATCCTAAACTCTGTTCCCTAATTCCAAACCCTAAATATTACTTAGTCACCCCCAACCTGAACTGTAAAACTCCCACTTGCTCCCAATAACTGCTGCACTTTCCTTACTTAAATCTGAGTACCTGATCAAGTGGCAGCCTATGTGATCTGCCTGGAAAACGAGAACCCAGCAGTGACACCATGGTCTCTGAGCAGCCAGGATCAGCCAAATGATGGAAACTCACTCTTAATACTTGCTGCAGTCCAGTGTGCTATCACTTATGAAACTGTGGCCCACGGTTTTTAAACTCTGGCACATAGTTTAAACCAAGCCATCTGATGTATCACTTCAAGTTAGTACTTTATGAATCGATGTGCTTTAAGTACATTCAGATTAGGAGCCATAGGTTCATTATAGCAGTTTCTAACACAATGTACCATAAATCTGATGCAAACTTCACCTAAAGTGCTTTTTCCAGAATCTAGCTAGATAACAAAAGTTGATAACTAGTATACAGTATAAATGCTTTTATTTAACAATAGGCAAATACTGCTCACATGAATCACAAATTTGTACCACATCTGGACTTGTAGCCTTCTTGACATGTAATAGTAGGGCCTATAGATTTTATATGCACATTTTTTCATCTGTGTTTGATTACTGCTCTGACATAGTATAAATGGAAATGTGAAACTAATTTGTGATGAAGCTTCCACACATGAACTGCATAAGCAATGAGTACTTTGATTATTATTATTTTTATTTCTCCAGTAGGAAGTTTGTTTGTGTCTTTCAGCTTTTCCCAGTTGGGGGTTGCCACAGCGGAACTCCGGTCCGCTAATGACTGGCAGTGGATTTTTACGTACCGGGTTACCAGCCCTGACGCACAACCTTCAATGAAGGCATGCCCCATTCACATATGCCTCCACATAGAAGACGCTCTAGCTGAGAATCGAATGGGACAACGTTTTGCTATGAGGCGACAAGACACTTAAATCATGTACAAAACAGGCTAGAGGAATAGATTCCTGTCCCAGAGACTTACCATATTCTGGAACAAGCTACCTATCTATATCAAACAAAGGTCCTCATTAGCACTCTTCAAGAAAAATCTTGATGATTGGATGGGAAATAGGAAATTCACCCCAGGGATCACTTCTGTGGCTCTGCTCGACAGGGGCACAGGAAAATAATTTTCTTGGGTGGCAAAAGCCAGGGAACCTTGTTGGTTATGCTTACTTTGGCCCTTGGGCTGATAGCCTAGTATCTACCTATGAACCTATGAATTTTTTGCACTGACATTTTCTGTATAAACCTGTAGAGATTCAGAACCTGTTCATCTTCACTATTGCTACTGTCCTTAAGCCTATAGAAAACAATTACTTTGTTTGATAATTATGTGTTTTTTAATTTCTCATGTAGGAAGCAGAACACTTAAATCATGTTTTTATCACATTTTGCTCTGACATTTTCTATGTAAACTTATAAAAATTCAGAACCTGTTCATCTTCATACTTGCTGCTCTGCTAAAGCCTCTGTAGTCCCTGATGCATTCTTAACAAAGAACAATGCAATAAGTTGGCACAGTATTCCCCATATTAATTTGCTATTAAAACATTCTTTTTCTTTTCTGTAGGTAGACCAGACTCTGAACCTCTGAGAATTAACCTGATGTCTTATGGACTGGATTTTTTGCTTCTTTTTCCACAGTCACAGACTACTGGTGGAACCGTTCAGTGCAGACCAAGGCTTAAAGTGGACTCTAGTGTTATACCTGACTCTGTTTCACCAATGAAAGTACCTGAAAGCCATAACCAGGGTAAGTATTTTGATCAAAAAAACCTGAAATATATGGCAACTATATAACACTGTGATGTAGTACAATCTATGCAGTATCAGCAGCTTAACAGGTCTCACACAGCCTTTAGGACCGAAAGCTCAGAAGTCTGTGAGTTTTATTCCCACCTCCCCAGCTACTTGGATTAATCTTCCATTATTGACACTACAGTACAGCATAAAGGACATGCTACACTCTTGAGTGTGCTATAATTTTGACAAGATATTAAACCAAGCCTGGGTTGATGGTAGTTCAGGTGGATGGAAAAATCCAGTGGCACATACTGACAAAATAAGTTAGAGGAGTTCCCTGGAGCCCTGGCCAAATTTCCCCTAATCAGTGTGAACATCACCTTGGGTCTCCCCTGGAAAGAGGCCAATGGCTTAGTCTGACTAACCTAGTCAACAAAACCGTAAATAATAAATAAACCAAGACTTTACTTGTGTTTTGGCATGTAAAGTCAGTACACACCTCTGGCTCAGACTGTGCCCTCTTCTAAGGGGAAATGACTGACATCTCTACCTGTAGTTGCCTTCTGCAACACCAGTAAGACATTTTCCCCTGATGTCCCTAGTCACTGGCAGAGATGATACTGTGGTAGAAAATCACTCTGCACCTAGTGAAAGGAGTACTGGAAATATCTGCTGTATCATTCCCAAAACAGTCTGGTAACTTTCTGGGTTCAAAACTGCCCAAACTGAATGTAATATTTGCTATGTTTATGACTGGCATTAAGTGTTGTGCTTAATCTAGGATTGCCCCATAATGTTGCTGTAAAATTGCATAATTAACTTATATCAGAGCCTTTGGCATTACTGACTGTTATACCCTCTTGATAACATTTGTCAAAAGGGCCACTTGATCTGTGAATCGGTGTGGAGAGGTAGATACAGAGAAAAGATGCTACAGAAATTATAATAAAATAAGTAGTGCATGAAATGTGTATAAAGCTTAAAATACTGTATATCAGTAATAACTAATGCTGTGAATATATAAAAGTAGTGAGACATGGCATTAATAAGACAAGTCAGATAATTTAGTATTAATAACTAGTGAGCAGTGAAGTGTCTTTTGTCACTTGCATCTGACGCATTAATATTTTATCCTCCCAGTAGGGGTTAGTAATGTTGGGGTATCACCTTACCTAAGCAAAGGATAAGTTACCCCATTATTACCTTTTGGGAGCATCTCTCACTCATTGCTAAACTGTAGATATATGAGTTACAGAATTCAGCTTGGAGACGCATAGAAGATAATTATTATTCTAATAAAACTGTGTTTATTTAGGTGTTGCATAAAAAAGCTTACACATTCACACATTAACCAGTTATTACACTCTGTGGAGACAAAAACAATGTTGACAGACAGAAGGATAGAAATAAGTAGATATATAAAATAGCTCATTATTTCTCTTCATACCTTTACATGTTAAAAACTTTATTTCCTGTATGTAAGATGCATGACAATAGGAAATACCTACAAAATTTAAAGGTAAATTAAAACTGGTTCTAAGAACATGATTTCAGAATTTGTTTGGGTAACTAATCAGAGCTTGAATTCTCTTTAAAATGTGTATTAATTGCATGGTGTTATTTTAGTACCTTTCTAGCATTTAGTCTGTGTAGCCGATAAGCTCATATATAGTGTATATAGTTAGAGAGTACCTCAGTGAAAATCAGCTTTATTAAAAAAAGTCTTCATGTAATATTACATTTATTTATTTATTTTACATTTGATGACTGGGTTTGTCTGACTGAGCTGAAGAGCCCTTTTCAGCAGAGGCCTGAGGAGAAAAGCTCCAACATATTATACAATTTTCATTATAAATTTGCATTAAACAGCAATGTTACAGGATTATTATAAGGCATTAAGTAGGAATACAATGTTATACAGTGTCAATAATCAGGAGAATAGCAACGCTCTTTCAAGATGTATAAAAAAAATATGTTATTAAGATGAATATAGTTTTTGGGGTAAGTGGTTACAATAACACAGTTTTTTATCATGATGTAGTTGCATGAAGGCAAGACAATTACAATAGAATGTTTCTCTGAGGTAATTTGCTTAATAGATTTTAGAAGACAGTAGAAAGAGTAGTCAAGGAAGATCAGAGAGAGCTAGTGAGAAGAGTGAGTTAAGTGCAGAAAGTAGATTAAGGTATGAAAAGTAGGGGATGTTTAAGGAGGGAGAGTGCAGTGGCAGGACCAGTGACTTTTAAAGTGCTCTTTGGTGGCTGTCTTAGATTGTTTAGGATGTGTAAGGGTCCTGATTTCTAGTGGGAGCCTATTCCAGGCAATAGTGGGGTGATAGCTGTACATGTTACGTCCAAATTTATACTTGGGTTTGTAGATTTGTGGTAGGTCTTGGTTAGAGCTTCAGAGAGGTGTGGAGGGAGAATAATGGGAGATAAATTACTTAATATTTCTAGTAATTAATTTGTGTTTTTCAATGTGTGAAATGCTTACAATAAGTAACACAGTATTTCCAGTCAAGTAGACTACAAAATATGGCAGATATTGTAGTAGCAAGAATTCACAAGTTAATTGTCTAAGTTTGCCCCCACCATACACCCATACACCTCCTCTTATATGAAATTCTTTTCAGCATTTTAGTCATTTAGAAAGCTGATGAACAGTACTGTATGACTTCATGTATTCCCTGGAATTTGTACACTTGCAGGAAAGTATGGCCATTCATTCGGAAGTAGACACAAGGTATTCATTACAGAAAACAATCAAGCACGATGTGTGAAACTAACTTAGCCCTTTATGCCTTACTGGTTGCCTCAGTTTGTCTTACATTCTGAATGCCACATAGCCATTTGAATGTTTGCAATGTAGAAGGAACATGAACATGAAAAGCTATAATCCCTACAAGCTACCCTCCTATACAACGCCCTGCATACTGAGGAGGTCAGAGTGTCATGTGAAGTCACTGGTGAGCCTGCTGGTTACATGTTCAGGCTATCATATGTTGGCCTGTTTAACAGCTGTCTTTGGAGAATTGTACATTTATTCCTTGACTACCAAAGTAAATAATTTTTTCCATGGCCAATGCCATTCTTATGATTACTAGTCCTATCCAGACCACCCTGAGCACCAATTACCAGATTTTAATATTCTGTATGGCACAATCCATTTGATTCCTATTTGTTTAATTTTTATTTCCAATAGGTTGCCCAATTGAACTAATATCCAATTTCATTGAAGTCCTGGGGAGAAAAGCGTTACTATTATAAGTAGTAGACATACATTATACAAATTTACAGGCAGTGTTAATTTTTGCCATGTAGTACACAAAATGCTTAAAATACAACAAAGTCGGTTAATACAATTACATATGCTGCCAGCTAACAATGAAACATATATTACTGGCAATAAGTTTATATTTTGACTTATACAAATATAATTATTTTGTAACAGACTGAGACAAACCATTGTTGGTATATAAAGCTGGATAATATGAAATATGTATAAAAATAATAGGTACATCAAGGTATTACTGCAGCTATCATAGCATTTTTATTTTACAGGAAAGAAAACGTTGTCACAATACATGCTGGCAGCATGTGTAGTAAGCACATCATAAACATTATTTATTTGTTATGATTTTGATAGATGCAGTAAAACAAAGAAACAATAATATCTTCAGTAATGAGAAGTTTGAAGGAAAAATGCTAGAGTGGTTTGACTTAATGTGGCATATATTTCTCATATGTTATATGTGGGGTGTGTACAAATGTGCACTCACAAGGCATTCTCTGCCGAATGAGACAAGTGTAACAAGCTAAGTGATATTTTCACACCTAGAATTACCAGTTTAGTTTTGGTAGTGATCCTGTGTTCCAGTTCTGCATAACTTTACTGGCCAAATGTGTTACGACATTAAGTAGCCTGTACCAGAATTTGGCCTTTAAGTCACAAGAGATGGCATCTCCAAATGAATTGTGATTTGGTGGGAACAAAAGATCTATGTGTATGAAGATCTAAACTTGCAAACCTATCAGCTCTGGAATGTTACATCTCCAACAGCCTGTAGATAACCTTATATTTATGAGCATGCTTGAAAAACAAGTTAAAAACACACGACAATGAAACATAAATATCTTCAGAATAGTAAATGCTGTTTGTTGTTGTGTCTTTCGGCTTTTTCCCAGTTAGGGGTCGCCACAGCGGAACTCCGGTCCGCTAATGATTGGCAGTAGATTTTTACGTGTCGAGTTGCCGGCCCTGACGCACAACCTTCAACAAAGGTACGCCCATTCACGCATGTCTCCACACAGAAGATGCTCTAGCTGAGAATCGAACAGGACAACGTCTTACTGTGAGGCGGCAACACTACCGCAGCACCACCATCGCAGTATATAGAATAGTAAATGCTGTTTAAGAAGTATAAATATAATTTTCTTCAGTGAAAACTATTCTTTACAGGGGCAAATTCTAATATATCATAGTATGGGACTAGTGCATTATAAAATATCCAAATTTTCAGCATCATCTGTTTCAGATGATACAAATTAATACTTTGTAAATTATGGATTTGGCAATATTAATGAAAACACGGAAATAATGCAGGGTTCACAAAGGCTTAAAAAACAGTTTGCAATATCTCAGATATAATGCATTATATATAGGCTGTGTTAGTGTATTTTTGTCACCTACTGTGACATTTTACAGAATACCCCATAATAACATGAACCTCTCTGTTATAAAAATGCTCTCCTAAATATAAAAGTATGCATAAGTAAAAAAGAATAGTTAATTTCTTCAATGTGGTGCCCCCATGACAAACTAATGCAGTACCATTTGCCTTTCAGATGTTGTCTATCATTAACTGGTGACAATTCAAAACAGTATTAGGATGCCATAAGGAGTTATAGGTGCATTTGGAAACACACCAGAAGGTGCTACAGCTATGGATAAGTTAACCCCCACATACACTATATATAAGGTTTAAGTGTTTGTTTAATTGGAGACTTGTACTGCTATAGAGATGACGACATGTAAAGTAAAAATATATGTGATGTTAATTGTTTGTTAAATTCAGCCATTTCAATTTATTCAGTGGCTCATGAGTGCACACACACACAGACACACACACACACACACACACACACACACACACACACACACACACACACACACACAGATACACACACACACATTCCTTCGATGTACACATGGAGGCAAATCCCAATCATTACTGTAAACTGGTGCATATGTAGTTTAGTAGGTTAATAAGCAAGATGGTCTAAAATAGTTTAGAAATAAGTAATTCAGACAGCAGGTGGTGGTGTGATGTAGGTATTGGCATTTCTGCCTCCTAGCACTTGATTCTCAAATATGGCTCTGGGCTTGGATGTCATCTGTGTGGAGCCTGCATGTCCTCCCCTTTGTCCACATGTGGTTTGTCTGGATGGTCTGGTTTTCTTCCATATCCTCAAGACCCATCAAGGTCAATGGATAATCCTCTAAATTGCCCATAGTTGTCCTTACAGTACAAGAATAAGGGTAGTTATATGTTTAGGCATGTATACATGCATCCTGTAATGAGGCTTACACTCCGTTCAGGATTGTTTCTGAGTGCTGTAATAGGTACTGAACCCCCCATAACCTTGACTAGGATTAAGAGTATTACCAACATATGAATCAATAAATTCATGAATAAATAAAAAGGCACCTTAGCTCTGATGGTGTAAATCAGGAAGGCACTGATTCAGTACAGCTACCCATTTGTCTGACTGCTTTTTTCTTGTTGTCACTATATATTTGTCCATATACAGGGAATCATTCATAATAACCCACAAAGTATTTCACAGTATGGAGCTGCTTGCATGAACAACTGTTCAGGTGATAAATAGATTGCATTATTTGGATGGCTTATATTGGTGACCACAGAAAACAATTCTTTTACTAGCCCAAAACTTACACCAAACTTCTAATACTGAAAATGCTACCTGCAGGTTTTGATTTGTTCAGAAATGAGAGTCTTGTTCTTTTATTAGCTATTATTAAATATATTTAAACCATTCATTGTGGCTGATCTGTGTAGAGATATTTAAGTTTTGAGAGTACTTGCATATTTATTTGGTGACACTGTGTGGGCCACTCCTAATAGCCTTGCTCTTGGTCAAACTACTATTTGTATTAATATTACTATTACACACTAAGATTGGACACCCTTTGTTAAGGGCCTTAAAGTGGCTGATAAGGAGTTGACAGGTGGCAGTGGTAACTACCTTATAGTCTGGGTAGAAGGGGTTATAGCTAGTAAACCTGTGCCAGCCTCTCCCAGGTGTGTGTGTGTGTGTGTGTGTGTGTGTGTGTGTGTGTGTGTGTGTGTGTGTGTGTGTGTGTGTGTGTTTGTTTGTGTGTGTGTGTGTGTGTGTGTGTGCGCACATGTGTAAATCAAACCTCAAAGAGTGTGTGTGTCAGCTACTTGGCAAGAAACGCAAAGCTCTGTTTGGACAGAGAGGATGCTGGTAGGTCTTGGCTTGGTCACTCAGCTGAGATTTCAACTTTATAGCTGTGTCAGTGGGGAGTCTTATTAGAGATCTGGAAAATGAGGGAGAAACCAGCCCTGGACTAACTGTGGTCTCTGTGTGCTCTTAAGGGAAATTACACTTGATGCAGAGAGCTGCATCTGGGAATAGTGTGTGTACTTGCTATTCTACCAGTGTATGTCCCCCACTGGTGCCAATGGTGAGGATTGAGGCTCCTTGATTACTGGTCTAGTGGTGGGGTGATCACATTATTGGTGAGCAGTGGTGGGATCACCACATCACATATTAGGATTCAGTGGTGTGGATATTGAACTCCTGTAGCCTAACAGTGGTCACTAAAGAAGGTGTTTGTACTCTCAAGCACCCACATGGTAGACATTCAGAGTTTCATATCACAGTAGTTGTATTTATTTTTTGTTAGCTTAGTTAGTCAGAAGGGGACAGCAGGCAAGGATGTCAACAGAGGAGTATGGCAAGCTGACAAGGAGCCAGTTGGCTGAGATGTGCCAAGACAAAGGACTGGTGCATGCCAACCTGACTAAAGCAGAAAGGATTGCAGCCTTAGTCACAGTTGCATCACAAACCAGTAACCAGGAAGACAACCAGACTGGCCTTGGGGATGTACAACTCTCAGAAAATGGACAGTTCAACTTTGCCTCAGATGACTTAAAAATTCATCTTTAGTTAAAGAGACTTGAACTGAAGGCCAAACATTTGGAACTAGAATCAGCAGAAAGACTGCGGCATTTGGAGGCTGAAAAAAAGGAGAAACAGATGACATTAGAATCAGCAGAGAAACTGAGATGTCTGGAAGCCACAGAAAATGAGAAGCAGGGGTAACATAAAAAGGAGATGCTGAGTCTTTGCCATGGTCATGGAGGTAATGGGGAAGGGAATAAGTGAACCCCAGAAGCAAAAAAGATAAGTTAATTTCTTCCACAATTTACAGAGGGTGATAATTTGGATAGTTTTATTCATATGTTTGAAAGGGTTTGTAAACAGTATAATGTTGGCCAAGGGGTCTGGGTACAGTTTCTGACCCCCTTACTCTATGGTAAAATTGTAACTGCTGTTTCTAAATTGTCTGAAGCTGATTACTTAAATTATAATACAGTTAAAATTGTTTATTAAAGTGTTTTAAGTTAACACCTGACGCTTATAGGAAAAAGTTTTGTGAGCATAGACGCAAGGCAGATGAAAGTGTGCGTGAATATATTGCTGAACTAAGCACTTATTTTCCTAAGTGGGTGAGTGGTTGTCAGGTCATCATTTTTGAAGGGCTGTCAGACCTTTTGGTGAGTTAGGAAAAAAGGGAGGCCTATACCTAGTGAAAAGGGCATCACTGCACAGGAAGGGGATACCCAGTGCTGCACATGTGTCTGAGGGAACCCATGGTGGGCAGCCTAAACCACCCCAACAGAGTCTGCCAGTAACAGGGCAAGCCACTAGTTTGGGTACATGGCCAAAATCAAGAGTTAAATGTTTTAAATGTAACCAGTGGGGCCATGTAGCATATAGATGTCCAAGGAGGCAAGGTGGGGAACAAAAGGTGGGGGAGTCAGTAAGTGGGAATGACAGAATGACAGCAGTAAGATGTCTGGAGACAACAAAGGTACCAAACTACTACAAGAGGTTATATCCCATCTTAGTAGATGGGAAACAGGCCACTGCTAAGAGAGACACAGCATCTGACCTAACCATTCTGAAGCATGCAATGGTTAAAGAGGAGCACTACTTGCTTGGGCAGTCTACTCCAGTCAGAGCTTTAGGAGGGATCCGATTCAAAATACATTTGGATAGGGTTCACCTTGAATGGGACAGTGGAAAAGGAAGCAAGCAAGTAGGTGTGCTTGAGGATATCCCTGCAGATGTTCTGATAAGGAATGATTTTGATAATATATTATCAAAGATATTTTGTAGAGTGCTTGTGCTTGAAATGTATCCACAGTGTGCCCTGCTGGAAAAGAACAGAAATGTACATGCACTATTGTAACTGTTTAAATATATATTTTAACAGTGGAAATTGGAATACAGGAGGTTAACTTCAGAAAAATAACTGTAATTAAATAACTTTATGGCTAGGCCGTAAAAAGACAGTATCTTTCAGTTTCAGTGCAGCAGGATACACAATGTCTGTATTAGGGAGATTTCTGTATTGTCTTTAGGGTGAAATAATTACTAGTCTTGAAATGTAGGAATGTCATTGTTTTATGACTTCCAGCATCTGCCAAAGGTTTGAGATCTATGTATTTTCACAGGTAGGTGCTAAATACTGCCAGCTTCCAGCAGTGGGGGGGGGGGGTTCACCTGAGATAGAGTTAAATGACAAGAAATTATGTCTTTCTGCAAGCTATTACAGCAGTAATATTTGAGATATTAATTTCAGAAGTCTCTTAGTGAGACAGAACATTCTGTATTCTGTCTTGGACCTGGCAACAAGACCCATTCACTACACATCTGCCTTGCTCTATAAGTAAGTTTTTAGGGTATAGTAACTCTCTTAGATACAGTCAGGGATATAGCAAATCTTAGTTTAGATATTTTTCTTTATTTATTTGAGACTGTCCTGCAATGTTGTTTTAAATATTTCCTATGGTTTTGAACTCTAATGTCACTGTGATTATATATTTAGTATTGTCTTGTTCTTTTATTATTTATTATTAAATATGTTTAAACCTTTTATTGTGGGTTATCTGTGTGGAGGTATTTAAAATTTGAAAGTAGTTGCATATTTATTTGGTGACACTGTGCGGGACACTCCTAATAGCCTTACTTTTGGTCAAACTACCATTTGTATTAATATTATTATTACACAGTAAAATTGGACACTCTTTGTTAAGGGCCTTAAAGTAGCTGATAAGGAGTTGACTGGCGGCAGTGGTAATTACCTTATAGTCTGGGCAGAAGGTGGCATAGCTAGTAAACCTGTGCTAGCCTTTCCCAGGTGTGTGTGTGTGTGTGTGTGTGTGTGTGTGTGTGTGTGTGTGTGTGTGTGTGTGTGTGTGTGTGTGTGTGTGTGTAAATCAAACCTCAAAGAGTGTGTGTGTGTGTGTCAGCTACTTGGGCAGGGACACAAAGCACTGGTTGGACAGAGAGGGTGCTGGTAGGTGTTGGCCTGGTCACTCAGTTGAGATCGCAACTCTATAGCTGTGCCAGTGGGGAGTCTTATTGGGGTTCTGGTGAAAGAGTGAGAAGCCAGCCCTTGGACTGACTGTTGTCTCTGTGTGCTCTTAAGGGAAAGTGCACTTGATGCAGAGAGCTGCATCTGGGAATACTGTGTGTGTACTTCTTATCCTCCCAGCGTATGTCCTCCACTGGTGCCAGTGGTGAGGACTGAGGCTCCTTGATTACTGGTCTAGTGGTGGGGCATCACACAGCCCATGGAGTCTAGCAAACCATGTGTAGATTGTAATGGTCAGCATCATGTTGAACCCCCAGATGTGCAAATGTTGGTGCGTGAGCTCCAGCACTGATTAAATGTGTGTGGTGTTTTTGTCTTGTATTCCCAATTATGCAACCATGGAGTTAGGATATATAAGTTACGGATGTTGGGGGGAAGTTCCTCCCTTCAAAAACATTTTTATGGTATATTTGTTGTCAAGATGCTTTTTAGTCAAATGAGTTTTCAGGCAAATGAACTAGAACAATTCCTAATACTAGCTGACAGGTTTTATAGCCATATCCCCTGATCTTAGTAAACAATGTGCATGTGTGTGTGTGTGTGTGTGTGTGTGTGTGTGTGTGTGTGTGTGTGTGTGTGTGTGTAATAATCAATCACACCTGTGAACAAACACTCATACACATACACATAGCACTTGTATGTACACATACATGTGCAATTAAACTGGTAAAGATGCTGCATAAAATCAAAAGTCACCAAGCCTTTGCACTTTTTCATTCAATCCAACAAGTAATGTTATTTGCAATAACTCAGATCATCACTCGTACCCCAGCCAAACATCACCTCAATACAACCTCTCAAACAACCCCATCCCTATGTAGTAAATGACATAATTTCTTGTCATCTGACTCTATCCCAAGTGAAACCTCCTACTGCTGGAATCTGGCAATATTTAGCATCTACCTTTCAAAATACATACACCCATCTGTCTCTGTCAAAACACTATTAAAATACTTTAAAAAGCTACAAAATTAATAAATAAAATCTGTCCCACCTTTTTTGACATGGTTGCCACTCAGTCACATTTTTAATCTCTCCCTCACTGTAGAGAGTAAACTCCTACCTTATTTCAGGCTTTCAGTCATAATTCCACTACCCAAGGTGACAATCCTTTGCACATTTTCAATAGGCAGACTATAGCATCAATATTTATACCCCTCCTTCCTGTAACATATTAATTCAACAAACTATAGGCAATATGTTTCCCAGTGGCAGTACCAAAAACTGTATAATACTAGATGATTTCAATAGCCATGCCACTGGTCCTGAATCTGGAAAACTTAGCAAAATGCTTCATACATATGGACCGGAACAAATAGTTAGGATCATAGGTAAGTGCTGAGCTAGTTGTTCTTGCAGCCCATTTTTTAAGCCTTGCCAATTTCCCTTCCATAGGTGAGAATCAAAGCCTGTGTCTTCTGTCTAAGAAGTGAACCCCTTAACTATTACACCACCTCCAAAAGAACCTGCCAGACCAAATCCATACTCAGGAAACCACTCTACCTAATAATATCTAACATAAAACATAGATGCATAAATATTTAATATACAAGCTAACAACATAAGTGACTCACGAAAGCTGTCTATGCTGTCTTTGTTCAGCAGTGTTATCTGCTGTCAATACAGTTATACTTCATATAGTCATGTATACACCTTACAAAATCTCTACCTATCATCATTCAGCAACCTCAATTATTGTTTTGTGTAAAACATTGTGTAAAAGTGCCTGCCTTGGACCAGTGTTCTCACTCCATAAGCAAATATATGTATAGATACAAATAAATAAATACATAATTGCATTATTACTAAAATTGGAATGTCTGCTATTCATTACTCTAAATTTCAGCAGTAAAACCCAACTTATCTAAAGTTCTCCCAACAAGATTTTGCAGAATCATTCCTGTAGGCCCTCAGTAAGAATATCATTGCATGCCATTACATTAGTTGGTTACTTTAATCTTGCCCTTGCCCCTCAGTAAGAATATCATTGCATGCCATTACATTAGTTGGTTACTTTAATCTTGCCCTTGCTACTCTCCTTCTGTAACCTTGGAAGTCCTTATCAACACTTGCCCTCCAGTCAGGCATGGACCATCAGTTAAAATTACTCCATACAAGTTATGCTTCAACTTTGAAGATCCTCTAACCTAGAAATGCCTAAGTATATCATCAACACAGAGGAAAAGGTGTTAGTAATATTGTTTCAACAAACAGTAATCCCTTCCCACCAGAAGTCAGAAATGAATCTGAGCACCACCAATTCAGAGCCTAATTAAAAGAATGCTTAAAGGAGACCCATGCCTGCCAAAGCCATACATACAAGGGATAATAACCTAGCTGCATACTCCTTCCTACCTCCCAAGTGAAATAATAAATTATCCATTTATTTATATTTATATTTGTTAATGAGTGTAGAACACTGGTCCGCATGGACCTTTTTCAGACTTGTACTGACAGCAGTGCATGATCATGCACAGGCAAGAGGGTGAAAGAAATCAAATCCTGGACACCGAGAAACATCTCCTTAACAGCTCATAGCATTAATCTTCTGTGCTAAGTGTCAGGTAGTCATCATAAATGTCATTGGTAAGTCCTCATAAATAATTTACCCACAGAACAGTCACTCCTATTAGTTCACAACTAAGTAGTTGCTACCCTTGCCTAGGCTGTCAGCATCTAGAGGACAGTACCTGATATCTTTGCTGTGATTAGTCAGGACAACCAGAAAAACCTAGTGAGACCAGAAGATACTCACGCCCTATCAAACACATATCTATCACCTTCTGTTCTGTCCTAGTAGCCTGACCTAGATAATTAACAAAGGTACAAAAGCACAGACAACATTCTACAGGCTTATAGGCTGTTCACAATGCACCCTTATATATCTGATTCAGCACAACGTCTCTGCTAAAAAACAAAAAATGACAAGTAGGAGCACGCTGTCTGTGTACACATAATGTATTTTAAAAAGCCAGTAAAAGTTTTGCAAGATAAGCACTTACAAGTGCCATTTTCTTTAAACATTTAACAAATGATTGCTTCTGTGATTTCTGGTTCAAATAAAGAAGGCCTTGCGAAAGCCTTTTGTGGCAACAACAAGCAGCTCATAACTGGTCTTGCATTTCTTAATTGTGCCCATGAGGTTCTTGCTAACCAGATTTAAGTTTATACTGGTGGAGCGGGTATTCATTACCCATAGCACGTAATGTCCTTCTTTGAATTTGTTATGAAGTTTTTAAATGGGTTTATTTTCTAACTTGTTATACTTAAGAGAGATGGAAACAGACACCTTAATGCAATTTGTTATGAAGGAGCTGAATTCAGAGAAATATGTGGTGGCACTGAGTTTGGGGTCTCATTAGGAGATAACATACAGCTATTTATATAGTCAGCAGTTCCTGTGTAACTGCCTTTGGAATAGTCCCTAAATATAGTTGGGTTCATAAGGTTTGTGGCTTGGTTTATAGGTTCATAGGTTAGTACTAGGCTAAGTGCCTTTCAGGACATTTTAAGCCAAGCCAAGTATCATACTGGGTGCTTAAAATTAACATATTTTGTGGAGTTTAGATTCACCTAACATTTTCCAAGATCTAGATTTATATATATTACTCTAGTGCTACTTACTAAATTAAAACATAGATATTTGGAGATGACCCATGCACTGGAATAAAGCATTTAGGAGCTGCCTCTGTCCATTAGTAAGACAGGGAGTGCCCTGGCATGAATTTCCTATTTTCCTACACTTTAATGTGGTCAGGGATGAACTTTGATTTTACATGTATGTGGAGTCTGTCCCAGAGCAGTGGTATCCTCTGTGAGATATACTGTCCCTCCAAACCATTCTGCTAATGTAGCAGAAGAGATGTAGGTCTCTGGATTGAGGGTTTTGGGAGCTCATCATGTCATCAAAGATAATTTTGGCAAATGCAAAAAGAGCAAGTGCTGTTTGCTGAAATTATTTTTGTTGACAGCAGAGTTTTGTTTTTTTCTCATGTGTTGTGTGATCTCAGAGTGTGGGGTATGCCTCCACATAGGGGGGTGGGGTGCAGGCGAGCTTGCTCCATTGTAAACACAAAGCTATTGTGTTGTTCGACAAAGCTAGTTTTGGTGATCAGTCTTTGTTTTTTTTTTGTTCACCAAAATTATCTTTGATGACTTGATATGAATCCAAGGATTTCTGATACTGTTTGATTTATAAATGTGAAGTAAGTCTATCAGCAGTCCCTTGGAGGATGCCTTATATGCTAGACACAGGTCACCTCTTAACAATCTGTAAGAGACCCAATATAGAGATAAGGCTTTAAGCTAGTCGATGTATGACATATTGTTTAGGCGCTGTATCCTTTTTTGTAAGGTATCACTGATGGGATTCTAGTTGCTGCATGTGCTACATTCCAAAAGGGGCATTATACTCAATGACTGGCCTGCTGAGGGCTTAGTAAAGGGCAACAATTACATCCCTGGATCTAGAAGCAATCCCCTTGTTTATGAGCTACATAATATAGAGGAATTCCTTACCAACAGTGGACACCTGCTGGTCAAAAGTTAGGTCACTGTCCACTTAAAATCCCAAATCCTGAACTGTTGGGTCAACTCTTAGGGTTATGTTGTCAATGTGGTAGTTCCTCAGGGAAGTCGACTTTTTAAAGGAGACAGTGATGCACTTTTTTGCATTTAGCTTTAGTCCATAAATCTGGCACCAGTTATTTGTTTGGAACAGACCTTTCTGTAGGATGGCTGAGCCTTTTGGGAATTTGATCAGTTCTTCTAGTTTGCAGTCATCTCCATACTTAGTTAACCAGTGCCCTTGGGTATTCGCTTTTATGTCTGAGAAGGAGATGCTGAACAGAATGGTACCAGCACCTTAGCCCGAAGAACTCTACTTTGACTTTGTCACCTTCTGGTTTAAATCAGGAAATTAATATGTGAAGTGTAGTTTATTATAGTTTAAAAGCTGAAATTGTTGTTTAATAATTTGAAACAATTGTATCTGAAGTTTCTTGGAGTGTATTTGTATAGGTATTTTGTTGCTGTTTTATTTAAAAATGTGTAATTATATGATTGGATTTTGAATTGCATAATTGGTTAACTATTTAATTATGCAATTGTTTGCTAGTTTGTATGGGCATATATACAAATGGCTGTGAAAAATGCTACTTTGATCCATGAAGGCAAACTGCCAAGGTACCAGATCGCTGTAACTGTTATTTAAGCTTGGACTACTGGTGCCGATCCTGTGTGTTTTTGATATTATTAGAGATTGTTGGTGGATAGTGTGTTTTTTGCTTAAGAAGCTAGTCCCAATGATTTGAAATATCCAAAAAGTACAAAATGTAGCACCAAAAGGGTTTGCCCTGAAAAATAATGATTTGGCTTCAAGCATTTTAAGTTCTTGTTCTAAAGTTCTAAGTTTTATATCAATAGATGAAAGATGATCTTGTAAAGATTGAACCTGTTATGATTAGAAAATGGATTTATAAGATTGGTGGTATGAAAGCCGAATACTCTGACTAAATAGATCCAAAATTCATAAACCCTGCTTCACTGGCTATTACTGCAGCTTTAGAGCCTTTAAACAGAAAGATGTAAAGGTCAATTACTTTTCCAGTATGGCCACTATATCTCTCAACTGTTCAGATTTTTCAGAATGTCCAGATTTTTGCCTCATATTTTTGGTCTGTTCCTCATAAATTTGCTGTTTTCTGGATTTTTGTGGCAAATCAGTGAGGACTGAATTCACTAAATAATGGCAGGCATTTGAGTTTCAAACTTCATATCCTTCAGAAAATGTATGGTAACACAAGATCTTTTATTGTAGCAACTTTTTCACTTTATGAGAGCAATATTTAAAATTTGTCCCACTTTTTAGGGCTTTGTCCCCACATTATTTTTTGCTTTATCCAGATTTTTATGCTAAGAGGTTGAGAGCTATGATGGCCACTGAGGAATCTTAAAAGTTACTGAGAGACCTCAGCTTTTCCCTGTTTATATCAACTGGATAAATAAAAAACTTTTCCTCAGCTATAGATGACATACGTGCTGTACTGTGCTTCCCAGTGTAAAGGAAGTGCAAAGATACATAGAAATATGATTTTCCTGGCAAGAACAAGGAAATCCAAACTGCTGCACTTGAGTGCAACAATCCTGCTGTGGAATATCAACTAGAGCAGTAGAACTAAAAGCAATAAAATGTTGGAAATATTTGGGAATTGCTGTGTTCACCTGAAATGAATCAGCTGGAGCAGACTGAGAGGGTAGTGATAAAAGTAAACAGAATACTAGGGACTATCCTCAGAGGAGTGGCCGCAGAAATAAAGAGATAATGTTAGTGCTCTTACATGGTCCTGATCAGGCCATACCTTGAGTACTATATGCAGTTCTGAAAGCCATACAAGGAAACTGACACTTGGCTGCTACAAGAGGAAGCAACTACAAAAATGATCGGATGGAGAGAAAGGGGTATGACCAGGGAATAGAGGAAATGTGACTCTTCTGTCTTCAGTCTATAAATGACAAGGAGACATGACAAAAGGGAGATGAGAAGGGGTCTTAATGAATAGGAAGGACAAATGAAGAAAGGGGTTATATTATAGGATATAACTATTGTGTTGGTCTCCTTCACAGACAGAATTGTAGACCCATGGAATGGGCTACCAGAATGAGTGATGAACAGTGACTCTACAAAGGCACATTCAAGATGACATGGGATAAGTGGAAAAATACTAACAGGCAAAGCAAGGATGAAGAGGAGTTCGAATGTTAAACGGACTTAAAGGGCAGACTAGACAGAATTATTGCCACCTTCTGCCATCAACCAAATGAAATGCAATACTGTTGCAAAGACAAAGCCATGAATTATATAGCATGTGATACAATAAACTATTAAGCCTGGTGAGAGATAATCAGTAAAGAACTCAAGCAAAATAAGCACCCTATGTAGATATCAGAAAGGTGATGTTAAAGGAACAGGAAATTCAGATTGTATAAACTATAGGGTTATACTCTACAAAGCTCCAATAACTGATTTATAAGCTATGATTTAGAAATGTTAACATATTTATTAATCAGACACCCTCCTTCTACATATTTTATACCTCAGCTACCTGTTATGATTATTATTTTTTGATTTTTATTTTATTTTACATTTGTTGACCGGGATAGTCTAACTGGATTTATGTCCATTTTCAGTAGAGTCCCGGGGAGATAAGCTCCAAGAGATTACTAGAGTACTAACATACAGGTACTAGTTGTTATACAGTTAAATACTACAAATTTTAAACAGTTCAGGAATCTTCACAGTTTATACAAAAAACATGTTACAAGCATTAGATAAGATATTTTAGACTTTATGTACAACACTTCATTAGTAACTAGAAAGTAATTGTTAAACAAATGCATACTTCAAGTTTCAACAGTTCAGCAATGCTCACAGTTTAAACAATACTTGTTGCCTGCCTTAAGTAGGATGATTTAGAATTATATGCAAAATAATTTAACTAGGTATTTAAAATTATCTCTATTAGGATAAGATATGTTTTTGCCAAGGATAGGCCTTGATCTAAAAAGACACCGATAGAGCAGGAATTAGGTCTTAAGAGAGGGTATTTGGGATATAGTATGAGATTAGTCTGGATTTGTACAGGGACATAACCAATGGGTTTTAAGATAGAGTTTCAGATTGTGTTTAAAACGTGTAAATGAAGACAGTGATATAAGTTCATGGGGGAGTTGGTTCCAGTACTTTCCAACTGCATTTGAGAACAGAGTATCTCCTGCCATGTTATTAGATTTACATGTTGATACAAGTAGTTTATTAGATGAGCGTAAAGTTGAAAGGTTCTTATATTGGGTAATGAGACTCGCAAGTATTGGGGTATTGGTAGATTGGAAAAGGGTTTTGTGCGCAATGGTGAGTTGTTTAAAGTGAATCTGATTCAGAAGCTCTAACCAGCCTAATTGTTTCAGATTATGGCAGTGATGGCTCCTAAAGGAGGAAGCAGTAGCAAATCTGGCAATGCTATTGTAATCGTTGGCAAGCTTGCTAAGGTTATTTTTTGATAAGTTAGTATATATGGAAGAAGCATAAAGAAGTGTGGAGATAAGGTGGGAATAGGCAATAGTGGTTCTGGCTAGTGGGGAGAGAAAGGGTTTTATCCTACAGAGGGAGCCTAGTTTCCTGTTGACAGTTTTTATGGAATTGTTGATATGGGTTTCAAAGTTCAGGTTGTTATCAATGGTTACCCCTAGAAGTTTAGTTGTTGGATCGGAAGATATGAGTGTACCATTATTGGATAAGACTGAAAAGTTCATTGGGAGTGATTTATGGGTAGGAGTGAAGAGGAGGAGTTTGTTTTTTGGGGGGGTTCAAGAGGAGGCAGCGTTGTAGAAACCAATTTTCTGTTTTATTGAACATTGAGTTAGAGTCTGTAGTTGGGATTGAGATTTAGCTAAGCAGATTATTGTCAAATCATCTGTGTATTGTACACAGTTAATTAAAGAAATAGCTAGGTTGAGGTCATTGATAAATATTGAGAAAAGGAGGGGGCCCAATATAGAGCCCTGAGGAACACCTAGGGTAACTGAGAGATGGGATGAGAGGTTGTTGTCCCATAGCACTGCCTGCTGTCTATTATCAAGGTAGGAATGGAACCATTTTATAGTCTTTGTGTCCAGAGAGAAGGATTTTAGAATATTGAGAAGTAAGTGGTGGTTGACCATGCCGAATGCTTTTGAAAGGTCGATGAAAATGCTGAAGAGAGAAGATTGTTATTACGGTTTTTATTGATGCTGTCAGTGAAGGATAGGAGTACAGTTGTTGTACTGTGGAAAGGCCTGAAGCCATGTTGAGATTTGGCCAGTAAATTGTTCTGGAGTAGGTGGTCTAGTAACTGTCTGTGGATGCACTTTTCCATTATTTTAGCTAATGGGGAAAGTAGAGCTATGGGACGATAGTTAGAATATTCTCTGCAGTTTCCACCCTTGTGTAGGGGGATAATGTAGGAGATTTTCCAGATGGTGGGAATAGTACTTTCTTGTATGGTTCTATTTATCAGCAATGATACAGGATAAGCTATGACTTTGGCTGCCTTTTGCAGTTATTCAGCAGGTAGCTGGTCGGCTGAGAGGGTAGTAGGTTTTAGTTTACTTAAGAGGTTGCAAATGAGGGAAGTTGGGACAGGTTGCAGGTTTAGAGTTGGGAGAGAGTTAGTAGTACTGGTTGGAAGGGCAGAGCTATCGGCTGTTAGTTGATTAGCAAGTGTTTGGGATGGTCTCAGTGAAGAAGGTATTAAAAGCATTAGCAGTTTGTTTTGGATTGTCGGAATTTGATCCTATGGGGGTGGTGTTGTGGATTGGCCTGGTTGAAGTAGTCTGTTTATGCTAGCCCAGACCTTTTGTGGATTATTTTGGTTGGTCTGTTGGAGGTGGAAGTAAAAGTTTTTTTTATCTTTGAGCATAGCTTTCTTAGTCTCATTTCTTTTTTGCCTGAATTGTTGTTGGTCTACGGGGTTTTTAGTTGTTGTCCATAGTGCCCAAACTTTATTTCTCTGTTGAATTTTCTGCCTGGTTTTCTTTGTAAGCCATGGAGCGGGTTTAGATTTAATTTTGATGGAACGCTTTGGTGCATGGTGCATGGTGGTTAAGGATTGTTAAGAATTTTGAGCTAAAGTAGTTTGTTGCTTCGTCAAGTGGGAGGTATTTTATAGGTGACCAATCACATTCTTTTAGTTCAGCTTGGAAGTTATTGGGGTTAAAGTTTCTGTTCCTTCTTATTGTTTTACATATGGTTGGGTTGTGTGAGCTCGACTTTTGCCTGATTATGTAAGTGAGAGAATGGTCACTTACATCATCAGGGAGGGTCCCTACATTATAGAGTTGTTGGTGATTATTTATTAGAATCCAGTCTAGGATGGATTCTTTGTTATTGGGTTTATTAATTCTGGTTGGGGAGTTAATTGTTTGTGAGAAGCCATTAAGGTTAATATGGAAGGTTGGTGATTCAGTAGAGCAGTCCTTCCAGTCTATATTAAAGTCTCCAAGAATTATTGTCTCTTGGGGAATTTTTGTGGAGAGTTCAGCAAGGATACCTTCCAGAGTGATGATGTTGTTACCAGAGGGCAAGTAGATACATATTATATTTGGGGATTTGCTGGGATTAAGTTGAAGTTTGGTGCTAATGATTTCTGCATTGTTTTCAGATGAGGAACCAAGATCTAATACAGATATTTGTAGCCCTTCTTTATAGAGGATAGCAACACCCCCTCCTTTTTCTACTTTGCGGTCTTGTCTCAAGATGTTGTACCCAGATGAAATAATTTCTACATATTGTGTAGTGGGTTTTAGCCATGTTTCTGTTAAACAAAGTATATAGAGTGAGTTGGGAGATTTAGATGGGATATTTGGGGTAGCGGGAACATGAATTTGTGGTTCTGTGTGCTTGTCTTATGCCCTGGTCCTGGGTTAGGATGAATGTCCCCATGTAGTAAGGAGAGGTGTAATAGTTTAAGGGATTGTGGAGGTTAAAGTAATGGTGAAGAGGATTTTTTAGGTTTTAGATAGTTGTATTTGATATGGGTCAGTCTGTGATATTTAGCAGGTAAATAGCTAGGTAAAGATGTTATATTTATGTGTTCTGGGGAGTTAATTAGCGGTATAGTACTTGTTTGTGCATTAGGGAAGTTCAGCTGTAAATATTTTGACTGTTCATATGAGGTTAGCAGGTAGGCTGCTGTTAGAGAAAGTAAGAGAAAGACAATGATTAGGAGCCATAGTTGGATTTGAAAAGGTCATGTTTGCATAGTGACTAATAAGCTTACTGGTGTTCTCATTATTGTTGACATGCGATGTTCATCGCATGTCAACAATAATGATACTGGTGTTATCATTATCGTTGACATGCGATGAACTGCTGGTTAAATAACTAATCTGATTAAGTGGAGACTTGAGAACCACTAGAACAAAGTAAATGAGAAGTTGAAAAGATATGGAAATATCTTGATTACTTTATTGTTATAGAATCATCGGCTTATTAATAGTGATAAATGAGACTTTGTTATATCACATATGCCCCTCTTCTGCATCATATCACACGATATACGATACTTAAGTTGCTATAGTCCCTATAAATTGCTCTGTGATACACTGCAGTATTTTATTTTCTGCTTACTGCCTGTTGTTAACCTGTTAACTACTGAATATATAAGTCAACAACCATGGTGTAGTTGTCAGTTCTGTAACAGAATTTTTATAAGGAGTTTTGCACAAAAATAAATATATTTTCAATCATGCTGAGACACATTGTCTTTACATACTATAGAATAATATGACATGGTTTACAATGAATGAAATTAGAGGTGACGTGTAGTCTAAGAATACTGCAATTAGCGGTACATAAGGAAAGAATATATTCAGAGATGTCATGCACTGTTTTCTTTTCATTAGTTTAATGGCAATCTCCAAGAGCTCCAATAGCACTTGGTGATTCCAAAGGGTAATGAGTACACTATCTTAACTGCGTGTGGGTTCAATACATAGAAACAGACATTAGATTTTGGGGGGAGGAGTTGACATAATAGTTAGGGTCTTTACCTCCCAAATACAAAGTACAGGGCTTGATTCTGACCTCTGATTATTGACTCAACTTGTAGTAGTCTGCAGACCAAGTGATAAACGAGATCTGAGGAAATCTGGAGACCAGAAGGAATTATGGGTAAGGATAGGAGTCAGAGCCCTGGTTCCAAACTCTTGAAAAAGCACAGAGGTCGGATCCAGTCAGATTCCATAACCCAACAGTTGAATAGGATGAAAAAGACAACATCAGATCAAAGGATTTCTAGGCACATAGCACAAAGATGAAAAGGAGTGACAAAACTGGTCTGGCTGAATAAAGATGGGAGGGAGATTACAAACTGGTAAAAAGGTCCCGAATGAATAGTTTACTTCATTCAAAAGGGAAATTGAGGGGAATGTGTAATGCTGGGTATAGCCAAGGTAGAATGAAAACACTAGATAGACACCAGAATAGAGAGAGAGGAGGTTCCAAGGTGACTGCTGATGCCTTTGCAGAGGATAAAACCGAATGATCAAAAGGGTTGCCTCCACAGAATTCTCTAAAATCTGGTGAATCTATTGGCAGTCCTCATGACAGTGATCTTCAACAAATCACTGGCTAGGGCAGAAGTTCCAGAGAACCAGAAGACAGTGACTGTGGTAACCCCATACAATGGCTTACGGTACATTAAAAAAAATGCAGGGAACTACAGATCTATTTGATTAATAACAGTAGAAAGGAAATTTATAAAGATAATCCTGAAGGGAATTCTAGTAGCATTTCTAGAGGGCAACAAGCTGCAGGACAGCAATCAACATGGATTCACAAACCTGATCCATTTTATCACACAGTTAAAAGTGAACTTGATAGTGCAAGATCAATAGTTGTGGCCCCACACAGGAAGTTGACAGAAAAACTGGATAGGCTGGGGTAGAGCCAAGTCTGAGAAACTAGTTAGTAACATGGTTGTAGAAGTGTAGCTGGCTTCTGAAGCACCTGGGGCTGATGTCTATACTGCCACCCTGCATCCACAAATCTTCATTTGAACAGCAAAAAAAAACTTCATACTGACAGGTACACTAACCAGTTGCCAGACACATGCCCTCTCCCTCCTGCCCCAGCTCTTAAAAGCAAAAAAAAAAAAGTGTCCAACATTTGGTGGTTGGTGCTCCTGAAATGCATGAGCCAACCAGGTCTTGTGCTGTATCCTGCCCCTTCAGAGCTGAGGGGTATTTAAAAATAAGCTGTATCTGGGGTTCTTGAAATGCAGGAGCCAATCAGGTCCCATTTCTTTGCCTTGCCCCAATACTCTTTCCTCAGATTTTACTTAAAAAAAAAGAAACAAACTTTTTTTATTTTTTGAAAATGTGGCAAACTGCTTAAAATGTAGGATGGAGTTGCTACAGTTTATACTATGCATATAATGCTACCACGCTCAGGTTTTAAGTTAAAAAAATGTAAAAAATGTTTTTCTTTCAACCTAGCAGTTGTTACGGTTTATGCTATGCACAGATTACTACAGTACTCAGATTTTAGTTAAAAAAGGGAAAACATTTTTTATTTAAAACTGTAGCAAACTGCTTGTTACATTTGTTGCAAGCAGTTGCTACATGTAGTTTATATCCCACATAGAGCTCTACAGCACTCAGACTTTAGTTAAAAAATAAAGAGAGAAACAAATGTTTTCTCCTCTCTAAAGATGTAGCAAACAATAATTTACTTTAGACCACAGAGAGAATGCTACAGAGCTCAGGTTTGATCAGAAATGCAATACTGGCTTTAATTCAAGAGCCTCCAGGATAGGATGGCCAAGGTTGTGCCCCCTAACACTTTGCATCTAGAGCAATTGCCCCTTCACCCTGCCATAGTTATGCTATTGCATGGTTGACTACTAGGACACAGAAGTTTGTTAAGAGGGACAATATCAGGAATTAGGAATGTGACTAATGGAGGTTTGGAGTAACCTGTCCTTGGTACAGTATGTTTCACTTTTCAGTGTTTATCTCAGAAGTGTTGAGGGAATGGAAGATATGATCAACCTCTTTGCTGGTGACACAAAGATAGGTATGGCAATGGAGGAGGTGATGGAGTCTAACAAATGATTTGCAAATGTTGAATAAGTGGGTGGAAAGGTGGGAATTTGAGGTTCACTGCAAACAAATACAAAATACTGTACTTAGGACACAGTGACCTCTCTATGAAAAATTAATTGGGGGAAGGAATGTGAAAGAAACAGAGTAGGAAAATAATCTGGGTTGTTGATCACTCCCTGATTTGGACAACTGAGAGGAGAATGAGAGGGCAGCTGTATCAACAAACAGAATGCTTGGGTGTATCCTCAGGGGAATCAATTCCACAACCAAAAAGAGGAGTGCTGACATTCTGCAGGGCCTTGTTCAGACCACACCTTAACTACTGCATATACTTCTGAAGGCCATACAAGGAAAAGGATATCTGGCTGTTAGTAAGACTCTATAGAAAAAGTTACCAGAAGTATCCATGGGATGGAGGGGAAGAAATATGACCAGATACTAGACAGACTACAGCTCTTCTCACCTGGACCCTGGAGATAAGATCATGTCAGGGATATAAGAGGGTTCTGTCAAACAGGAAGGTCACAGATGGAAGAAGGAGGCAAAACAGCAGACAGTAGGTATCACCTACTCCCTAGATCATCATACATACTCAGCTATGGTTGTAAATGGATGGTATTGACTACCAGACCAAATGGCAGAGATGGAATCCACAATGACGTTGAAGAGGGCATGATACTGATGGAGAACAATGGTAAAGGGGCAGATGGGTTGGAGGGGCAGGATCTTTTAAATTCACTTAAAACAGCAGACTATATGAGGCTATTGTCCTAGACTAGGAAAGGTGAGTGCAGAGGAGATGTTACTTATATTATTCCTTGTAAGATGCTATCAAATGAGGAATCAGTGGTGAATCGAAGGACAACATGGTACAGGCCAAGAATGTAGAGAGGCATACTTTAACTAAAGAATAAGACCAAGTCAGTTTACAAAAGTGATCAAGGTAGTTCAGCAAACAAGGTACTGGACAGATTTTGTAACCATTTAGCTAGGTAAGACTTACTAGTTGAGGATCTTCTGTCTTCCTTTAAGATATGAAACCCTCTAAAGAAAATAAAAAACAGTTTGGAATCTGGTTCAAATCATTTAAGCATTCAGATTCAACTGTTTGACGTTTGCATACAGTAACATACATTGTTGATATAACAGCTGTGTCCTGAAGAGAGGCAGAAGCTTATCGAGGCAAACTGGATTAATTTGTAAACATGTAATGCACAATCAAAAAAAAGTAATACTGGCAAAACAACAACTTAAAGCATCAAACCATGGAAACATAAAGAAACTTCAAATGCACATTGGGCAGTCAGCTAAACAAAACAATGAACAGCATTTTTGCATAAGGTCAAGCCAAGTGCAATTTACAGGCAAAGAACTACTATTTAATTTCACTGGAATAATCCTCTGATGATCTTAGTTCAGTTAGCAGTTCTGGTGCTTGATAGCCCTATGGCAGGACAGGAAGGGCATGCCCCTCTTTGGGAGGAAGGGTCGGGTAGACAAGTTGCATATTGCATAGATTCCTTCTGAGGAGTCTCTAGGATACAAATATGCATCTTGGAGACAGGCATTAGGCTCACCAGGTCACTGATGTTAACCCCTAGTAGATGTGCAGGCTCATGCAGTCATATGGGGAATGTATTCTGAACCTCAACAATGTTATGCACTGCTTGTCCCTCTACCCATTAGTGGGATTAGACCATTCAAATACTCTCACAGGTATCCAATCAAAAAATGTTCATACCTCCCAGAAGGACTCCCCGCACTGACATATCTCGTGTCAGCTTCTGGTGAAAGCACTGAAGCTGAAGAATGAATGTGCTCTATTTGACTGGGGGGGGGTTCAAAGTAAACAAGCACATGGACAAAAATCACCTTAAAAATTCAAAAACAATTGCAGACACATAAGTTAACTCCCTAGAAATGAAATTGAAACATTACAAATTAATTAAACTAATAAACATAAAACAGAATCCACAACCCGTTTATCAGAAAACAACATTACTAAAAATACACCTGAAACTTAAGATCTACATTCAGTAATGTTAAACTAACCTAAATACATAATAAAGCAGTGTTTACTGCAATACAACTATAACATTTAAATAAAGTAAAATTTGCATGAGAAATGTAGTAGAAAACCACCGACAAGAAAACTTATTCATAAAAGCCTGCATAAACTATATAAAGCCCTGTTTAGCAAACAAACCCTGATTTGAACAGTAACCCAAGCTAGAAATAAAAAATGCAAACTAGAGGATAAATGGGATATGTGGTGGGACGGTGTTTTCTTTGCGTGATAAATTAAATAACTTTATACTGCAGGATTACTGAAGTTGTGATTTTGTGATATGGCTTCTCCACTGAATTCAAAATGTAAATATGTAGTGCAAATTATGTTCATTTTTTTTAGCACACATCAAACTGTCTCCCATATATATTTATGAGTGTATGTGTGTGTAAAATATGTGAGAGCAAAATATCTTACTATGTCCCTAGTCACCAAAATGGACAATGTTTCTTTACCTAGGTTTGTGTCCCTCACAACTGGCTCTGACAAGCAGCTGTTGCCTTTCCTCATTCACTTAGCTTCCAAACATGCCAACCTCTCCTGGACTGACTCTAGCTATGTTTGGGACCAGTGAGGAGATCAAGGCATCTTGGGACAGCATCACACAGATAGGGCACAAGCCCGTCACATGACACGTGCATACACATGACATACACTATTATAGATAATTAGCAGGATTGCCAATCCACTTATGGGGTTCTTTCGTATGTGGAAGGAAACTAGAACACCCAGTGAAAATCCACAAAGAGATAAGTAGAACACTCAGACTAAGCACATAACTCAGCCCAGCTGAGAACCAAATTGGGGAGCGAAGCACAGTGAGGCAGTAACAATAACTGGTACACCACAGTGGCACTTACACACACCTATTCAATTTCCATTCCAGAGAAGGCCCCTGAACAGATTATTTGTGGAAGAATATATGAAATCCAAATGATGCATCTCTAGGTGATATGCACTTGTATGGCTTCTTGTACTGAGGTCTTGTGTGTGTGTATATATATATATATATATATATATATATATATATATATAAACACATAACATATAGCTGATTTAGCTAAACATAAATTCCCTTCCCTTTTATTTCATGTCAATAACCTTACTAAACAATGTCACATTTTTTGTGCTGTATCAGAAAATAATTATTCTACATTTCTATATTAGTTTGGCAGGTAACTTTTGCAATACTGCTATAACATCACACATTACGCCTGCTACATAGGGGCTCATTGAATAAACACTCAGTGTGGCACTAAGGCACAGAGAGCTGGATGTCCTGGTGATACAGTAAAATGTCAGCATAAATTTGAAATAAAATTCTGAAGTAGATTGTATGCTTTTATAGTCAGATGGACAGACTCCTTGCCAGGAGCGGCCTTAGATCAACTAGTACCCTAGGCAAAAGGGCTCCACAGTGCCCCCCACTACACCACCTGGTGCCCCCATCCTGGTCTACCTGCACCAAATAAATACTGGAAAAGCATCCCTACTAAAGCGGTGCCCTAGGCGGCCGCCTAGTTGGCCTCTGCCTAAGGCCAGCTATGCTCCTTGCCTAATGACACTGTCTATGCAGCTGAAGGCTAGAGTTTATAGCGTCTGTTTAATGTTAACATCTGTTCAATGTTAACATCTGTTTAATGTACTAAGATATCATTTCCTTTTAGTTTACTGGGCTATCTCTCAAGAAAATGTTCTGAGTTATAATATTACTGTAGCTTGTTTTAGAACATATTTGAGAATCTGTCTCTTATTTGTTACTTTAGAAGACTATAAGATTTTTCCTTTAAAAGAATGTATTTATATATGTGACATCTTGCACAACTATGTATACATACACTGACCCAGCTTGTTTACTATCCTGGGAGACTTGGAGTGGCCAAGATTCTGTGCATGACAAGAAAAGAAAATGTAGCTCCCAGTAATAACCTGACAGGAGATTTTGTTATTAACCCTGACATTCTGAATGGTACTGCTTTAATGATATTGTTCACCTGTCTCATTGCGTTAAAGTGGGAATTGGCCAAGGCATTTAGGGGAGGGGGAGGGGGCTGCAGTAGAGTAAGTGGGGGTGGCAGGTGAACAAAAGTATCTCAGCCAGTAGTAGTATGCCTTGTCTCATGAAACAGAGCTCTTGCCAGTGTAGACTGCATTATAAGAAAGATTGCTAAGAACAAGTCGCCATTGTTCCATGTCATCTTTAAATGAGTGTCAGAGTGGGCAGGGGGCTTTGACCGTTAACTGCACAATTTTGCCTGTCTGCTATATCAAGTAGGCCCCACCTCTGTGGAGTTTCTCAGATTAGAGAAGCAGGCCTCAGCTCCCTATAAATAGGCCAACTCTTCTCCATTGTGTGTAGACTGCTCAGTGTGAAATTTGCAGTGACGTTAAATGTTTTCTAATGAATAATTACTGAAAGGAAATTGAGAACTATAAGTGTAATGGATTGTTGCACATTAAAACGTTTTATTAGACACACAGAAATGTTGTCCTTCTCACATACGGTGATTGTTTCACAAAAGCCTTTGTGCAACTGTGATTCAAAGGATTATCTGTAAGGTTTTACTTATGGAATAGAAGTGAAAGGAGTCCTTTGCCAAAGTAATGTTTTGAAAATGGCATCCATGAAGCCCGTCAAGTGTTCAGTTCGAGTTTAAAAGAACTTTCTGAGCTGAGGATTTTTCCCTTTGATATTAAAGGTGAAATAGTTCAGCTTGGATTCCTTGTTCTAAGCAAAACAACATTGTGAGAACTGAAATATTGCATTCTGATATGCCCACAGCAGAATGTTGAAGATTAAATAATTCAAGAGTTCAGTACGCAGAGGCATTATACAGGGGAGCAAGAGTTGTGATTGTTGTTTTGTAGTTTATGGGTACCTACTTTTACTTGTAACAATTACAATGTCTTTGTTTTTTTTAAGATGGGGAGGGGTTGTTGGTGTTGTTATAACCTTGATAATGCTGCTGATACACTGAGGCTTTGAACTCCCTTAATTCCAGTAACACTGTGCTTTCTGCTCTCTGTGATCGCTGTGGCATAAGGATTCTGTACCTTCTTTGACTTTACTAAAATGACGTGACTAAACAAGTCACCACTTTTTAATTGCATTCAACATAATAATAGTCCTTCATTAATTGTTATTAAGATATATCTTCTAAAGAGAGCTTTTTGCCATGTACACACAATCGTTTGTAGTAATGTATTTTCTATATTTATTGTGCATCCTGTTGAACGCCTCTGCATTGACCTTACCATCTTTTTTATTACCAAGTCTAACCTGGAGGCTTCTTTCTTCCTCATCCTGGCTAAAGGAACCAGAATACATGGCTTTCTGTGTGGCACCTATGGCAATGAGAGGGAAGCCATTGCTCGTTTTTTATCACGAGTCTTACTGTGAAGGTATGCATGTGGCATGAATGTCTGCTACATGTCTGCTTCTGCATCAGCTTGCATGCTGTTCTGCTTGTTTACTTGTAGAAGCTCCTGCAATGGGGCTGTGAGATTATCCTATTTGGCACAAGAGAGGTTGTCCTCTACAGGCTTGATTGTCTGCAGTTATATCAGACTCTTCCATGACTTCTCAGTATGGGAAGGCAGAATTTAGGGCACAGGGCAGGAGGTGAGTTACCAAGTTCTTAGCTAGCCATATCACTAAGCTGTCAGCATAATCTACACACAAAACCAAAAACATTATAACAAAAGGTACTAAATTTGTCTGTGTTTTCCTTTCTTAATATTAGTACAAGCAATTCATTTGTATGGTTCTAACATAAAACTTTATCAGTTTGGGTTCTTTATCAGTGTTGCCCACAAAACATATGTCAGGGATATCAGGGTGCATAAATCTTTTTTTCCCCTTATACTACCTTGTGAATTAGAATTTGCAGTGCTGAAAATGTAGATAATGCAGCTGTATGAATGGTAATTCTATTTATTGTTTTTTACCTGCATGTGTGAAGTGTAGTTTCAATACCACCTCTACACCCTATGTTAACAGTCCATTAGAACCACACTGCTAGTGATAACACTACTTATTCTTCCTAATTTTACCAACTGTTTGATAGCATTTCTAGAAGTTGTCTATACGGCAGATTCTTTTAATAAGATCATTCCCATAAAATGGCTGTAACTTTAAACCACACTGTAAAAAAAAAAAACTCTACAGAATTAGATAAAAGAGTTACTGTGTCAGCTTTTCTAAGTAGTTTGAATATATGATGCCAAGAACTTTCTATGCCCCTGATACATTTTGCTGCAACTTGGAAGTTAAATGCATTTGATGTGTGTCAAAAATGAATTAAAGCTTTCTTTAATAAAGTATTCAAATTTTAGTGAAGGAGAACATGTTATTAGCAAAAGAAAATTGGATGATTGTTTTGGTAGAAAAATATGAAGTACATATTTAAAAAAATGATAACTTGTGAGTTCAGAGTACTTTTTTTCAGACTAATTCACTTGCCAGACCAATCTATCCATAATCAGCTAAATTTCAAGTTCACTTGATACATTTTGCTGCAACTTGGAAGTTAAATGCATTCGATGTGTGTCAAAAATGAATTAAAGCTTTCTTTAATAAAGTATTCAAATTTTAGTGAAGGAGAACATGTTATTAGCAAAAGAAAATTGGATGATTGTTTTGGTAGAAAAATATGAGGTACATATTTAAAAAAATGATAACTTGTGAGTTCAGAGTACTTTTTTTCAGACTAATTCACTTGCCAGACCAATCTATCCATAATCAGCTAAATTTCAAGTTAACTTGATTTCAAGATGAGATGGCTTTTACACAGATTGACATTTTAGGCTTGTGGTGATATTCACTTGTAAGCATCTTCTTTTGTAACTCAAAAGTTATTAGAATCTTCCGAATCAGCATGGAATCCAGATAGAAGTAACTCTAAACCTAAATAAAAGATAAAAACGAATCAATGAACTCATGTTAAGGGTGAGCATAAATTCAAATATGTATAAATTAAAACAATATATCAGAAAGAACAAATGGTGAGAGAACATTTGATGAGATGTAGGCATTTTAGGCTGTGTAACAGTTGTTTTGACTCTGATAAAAGCCTGTTTTATACATTCTCAACTTCTCATCTATCTCAGCTGATCATCATAACAGTCATTATTTAATACTGGAAAAAGTGACTAATGGGTAATGCTATGTATCAGTCATACATCATAAAAAAAAAAAATAAAAAAAAACTGCAAGATTACCATATCACATCACCCTAGCTTATTAACCAAATAAAACCCAGTAAGCGTACCTGCTTCATTTCAGTGGTGATCCTGACTTACTTATGGTCAAAAAATAATTAAATGAAGACTGCAAGAAAGATTCAGCAAAGCTAGAATTTTCATTGTATAATACCTTAAATCTCCTGTAGGGTAGGCTCATGGGGCTTATGCAAATGACCCCTGAAGGACATGCCAAGGTTTCAGCTCCATGTCTACTCAATGACCTTGACTTTTTACTTGTTAAGTCTTTATGGATACATTCAGGCCACTAAATTTAAAACCATCAAGTGGAGGCTGAGGGAATCAAACCCCAAATTTCATTAGAAAGTTAAAGACTTCATCCTCTGTGATACTGTCAGAGTTATTTATTTATTTGATTATTTTAGTTTGTTCCTTGGCCAGGGTACATTTTTAGTTTTAACCAAGGGGTTATAAACAAAAAAAATATCACAGCAGATAAGAGGCATTGCTATAATCTAAAACCCAATGCAGCAATTAAAAAAGAAAAAGAAAAAAAGACACTGCAGTAACGCAGTAATAGTTCACTTTATACAGTATTTTATCATACAGATATAGTATGGATCCTAGGAGGAATTCAGGTCTGTGGCTAGAAAACAGGGAACAGGGAACAATATTACAAAGTCTGCAAGATTAATGTTATGACAGTTAATAACTGACTGGAACAAAGGGAAAAATTAGAATGAGAAAGATATAAAGAGGCAATGTAAGAAGAGAAAGGCTGGAGATGAATTACATATTACTGACCATGTAAAGTGTGTGGGGAAATGAGGATTGTATAAAGACCAGCTGTATGGAATGTGAGTTAAGGAATGTGTTGTAGAATTGTGAGAATGTGCCATTATTAATGTCACAGCCCCTTGCAGGAAGCAGTTATATTGTACTTGTTTGAAAAATATTTTTCTCATCCATTCAGATTGTTTTGAACGAGAGTATGGATTTTATTTGCTCTGGTATTGTGTCGCAGATTTGGGGGACCAAGACTGAAAAGGAGTGATGTCTGCATTTCAGGTTAGTTTGAGGGGGATGTAGAATGGCAGTAGTGCATAATATAGGGTGGTAGAATTCTTTTTTGGAATTCTAGTTGCAAACTAGGGTAAAGCTTCCAGGTTGAGAAGTTTGTAGCCGGGTGTCCCACTTACAAGTGCTAAGAGGGTAGTTCTTTGTGGATACGATAGCCACTGCACCACACTAGCAAAAGCAAAATTATTTTTTTTTTAGTGAGGAGAGAGTAATGAATCTGCACATATGGTTTCATATTTCCCAAAATGTGGCTCTTTTTTGTGATAGAGACAACACGAGGGAGCCTATATTCCAGCTGTGGCAGTAGTACTCCATTCCCTATTGCTGCTCTGCCTGCTGGGTAAAGAAAATGTACAATCTTCCTTGCTCAGAAGAATAGTTTGCAGCCTTTATACGCAGCAATTTGAACACAATATTAAAAACTGAGATATGGAGCTAGCCAAATGCATCTGCAGTATGGAACGGTTTCTACCTGCTCTTTTTGGTTGGGGGTAATGGTCCAATTACCAGTGGTATTCCTGAGCTTTTGTGTTGTCCCAAACAACATTGCTTATAATTTTTTTCTATTCATTTCTTTATTGAAGATGAGTTTGTGTTGCTGAAGTCATGTGCTGGGTTTGACAAAGTGCTGCTCTAGTCAGTCCTTAGTGGTGCAGGAGGACAGGCTATGTCTTTTGATGCAACTGTTCACCTACGCACAGTACGGATGCTTTTACACAGGTCACATTATATAAACCTTGCTTCTCACACCGCATTATCCCAGTTTTATCCTTCTTTCTCTCATCTTCTCACCCCTTTAAAACTGTTTCTCTGTATCTTAACCTAAATGTTGATGCATATTATTGCATTTGTAAATATGTTTTAGCATATTTTTGCATGTGTAAATACATTTTGATCCTTTCTTACGTGGTTCTTTTAAATGGGCTGTGCCTGTAAATGGTCCATTGAGATCAGTGCACTACTCTTGTAAACAAACATAAATAAATAAATCATATTGTCTGCATAAAGAATCATAAGAAGGAGATGGAAGTCTAGTGGGACCTTGTTACATTTTTTAATGTTTAAATTTATATTTATGAGTAAGCATAGATGATTTGACAAACTATGTATACATACAAGATCTAACAAACCAAAATATATGTGTTGTTACATAACTGGAACAGAAAAGGGATAGTATAGCTAAAGTAGCAGATGTAGAAATTTTGGAGGTATGGGTGGCAGTTAATAGGTTAGAAAAACTAATAGAGACTCATAAGATGAAAGAGGGGATTTGATTATGTGTAGTGGGTTTACAGGAGTAATGGTGTGGTAAGCTGAATCACAGTTTGCAATACGTGACTTAATCAGGTGGGTCAGGTATATGGGAGGTAAGGGTACTATGCAGTCGGAGATATTGGTTTAGGCGGCATGTCCTTTAGATGGACAGTTGCATTTAAACTGTTTAGTAAGCATTGTTTGAACTGTGGCCTGAGCAGGGAGTATTAATAAATAAAGAGCTCAAAATGTGCACTTTAAAGTACCTGTTGGAGAGGATGCCTGAGGCTGTGATTGCCTGAAGCAAGAGTGGGTGGTCCATTCTGTCAAATGCTTTGGGTTAGGTCGATAAAAATCTTTAAAGTAGAACAGTAATATTTCTTCTGTTACTTATACAGCATGATGATTATTTATCATGAATGTAAATGCTTTCTTAGTATAAGATTTTGGACTATAGCTAGTCTTTCATCAAATCATTAATTCTTTTATTCTCTGATTACCTGCTTAATCTATTAAGCCATAGCCTATCCCAGTGCTCAGTGGGCATAAGGTAGAGAAACTAATCCTGGAAGGATTTGTTTCTCAGAAGTTCCAACAATAAACAGTCCTTTAAGTTATATTCTACAAATGGGAAGAACTGATGTAGCATATTCCAGTTACCTTAACAGAAGACCCGAAGTTACATGCATTGGGTCAGCTTTTCGGTCTTAAAATAAATTCAGTAAGTTTTCACTATACTTCAGCTGGCAAGACAAAATATGTTTGCTTCTCATAGGATGTATACTGGGTATGCCTCACTAGGAGGAGACCCTAGGGCAGATCAGTTACAAGGTGGAGGGATTATTTCTCTTAATTTCCCTGAAAACATCCTGGAATCCCACATGATGAGCTGGAGATGCTGTAAACAGCAAATACTGTGCTACCTTGCTCAGTCTGTTATTTGCAGTTCTTTCACAAAGCCAAGTGGTTTAGAAAAAAAGCCATGTACCCTAAGCAGGCTTCATACCTGGAACCCTATGCTAGTTACATCAATAGTCAAATATGTTCTGAAATGAAAACAAAATACAGCAGTCTGCATGAATAAATATCAAATAAATAAAGCATGGTAGTCTGACGGAAATACAGCCTACAGAGCTGTCCCTGAGATGAGAGTTTAACAATGACAAACCTTTTAAAATGTACAAACTGAATCAAGCACCTCCTAGTGTTAATGCCAGCTGTAGATTACTGAGTGTTATTCCAACCCTGATCTACTTTAATAGGTTAAAAATGAATAGCAGCTGTCTTTGGTATTTGTCATCCCACAAACACACAAACAAAAACAAAGTATAACTTCTGTAGATAAAGATAAATGAAACTGATCACATCCACCCAAGTGTGCAGCTGATACAATGATGACAGCCTCACCTCTTCCTCTGTTCCATCCATTCATCACATTTCAGCTTTCCACACCATCACACAGGGGCAAAACTTTCTATCTCTTTACCACCCTCTCATGAAATGAATACCATTCAGTATTGGATGAAAATGATATCCCTGTCAGTCAGCTCCATGATGTTGTCTTTCGGCTTTTCCCGGTTAGGGGTCGCCACAGCGGAACTCCGGTCCGCTACTGATTGGCAGTAGATTTTGATGAACACCGAGGTGCCCGCTTGACGTTCAACCAAGGCATGCCCATTTACGCATGTCTTTTGAACGCCCACCCAACCACGGGGAGGGCATGCAGACTCCATACAGAAGGCACTCCCTGCACTCCAGCCGAGGATCGAACGGGAGAACCTCTTGCTGTGAGGCAACAACGCTACCGCTGCACCACCACAGATGTCACTCAGCTCCATGATACAGATGGATAATATCCTGACTGTGTTCCCAGTCATCCAGGATCCTGTAGTGACACAGGGGGTGGAAGAGTCAGTGATGGAGGCTATGGGAGGGGATGTGGTCTACTGTGCTGTAGTGTTGACACCTACTGGTGAGAGACAGAAGTGCACTGCATACAACATATGCACTGGGGACATTTGCTTGGCTCTCCCAAGCTGCATTCACATGGCAGGCTTCATGAAGCATGTGTGATAACATGCATGTTTACAGGGGAAGCATAGTATGCCCTAAAATCTGTGAGTATGTACATCAACTTCTGGAAGTAGGATGGTGTTAGGACCAGCAAATGGAAAAACATTACTGTAGCCTGGAAGACAGTAGTGCAGAAATAGTTCTTACTTTAGTGATGGGAAATTAATGGGTAAGGTCATAATGGTGACTATAAAATTGATAGGCACAAGAGACAGAAAAAGAACCAAATAAAAAAAAGTGACTACCTTGTCCCTTCCAGTCATGTTCCATTCTCTCTTACCTATCCTTCCTCAGAAACACTTCCCCTTCATGCAGAGCCTTATTATCCCAGATCTTGTCTTTCTATACATTTGTTGCTCCATAATACATAACCACAAAGCCAACTTCTGTTCAAACTCTATATATACCAAGCAACTATTTATCAATTTTAGGAAGTCAACTACACATTCCTGCATCCACCATAGCATACATCTTTATAAAAAGCCTTTCACATTATGTCAGGTAAGTCCTACTAATTACCCTTGCATGAGAAAAGTGATCTGTGAATCCTTTGAACCTAACCTTCTTATTATACAACCCCAGACCCTATTATCTGTAGAAAATACACAACCATAATATATAGAATGGTTCATGCCTTAGTAGTACAGATATTTTATTCATATCTATATCCCAAATACAGTACCATCACAGCCTTACACAAACTTGCTAAATCTATCACAATATGGAAATAGGTGAACTGATGGGTGCATTTTCTTCAGTCTTTAAACATTTATTTGAAAATGCTGGTCCCAGAATGGTTACAAGCAAGCAAAAAGAGACTGATTTTGTTCCTGAAGTATTGTAATAGTTTCATCGTTATCTGTCTTACATAACTTTTTGCATTTCAGACAAATAATAACTGCTCAGGTCTTGACACTATCTCAGGATGTGTACCACAGGGATCTGTACTTGGACCACTTTTGTATTCATGTCTTATTAGTGACTTGCCAAAAATAGCTGCCCAACATAGACTGTATATTGTAATTTGTTGAATTAGTACTACTGAAAGGCCTCAAAAATCCTAAGCAATTTAACTCAGATCTATAAAATTATTTTTGTAGCTTTAATTTATCTAAGACTTTTGGGTTTCTAATACCATGACAGGAATGGACCCCACTCCTAAGTCAAAATATGATTAAAGTTCAAGCTATTGTTTCAGTCTTTGATGTTAGCCAAAACTGCTTTTCGCAGCACCCACAATGTGCCCAGAAATTACTCCTGCTGCAATTCACATGGCGTTACATGTGTTGGTAACATATTTAAATACAACCGTACATTATTTTTTAATGAAACCCATTGCTCCTGCTATTATTGGAACTGTCTGGGTATCCTTCTTCCACATTACCCTCATTTCTGCCTGTATATCCTGGTATTTTATAGCATTGTAACTCTCTATATGTAAGATACTGTAATCACTGGGTGTAGCAAATTCAGTTATCAATGTTACTTTTGTCTTCTTTTCATGGACTACTATATCTGTTTTTTTCTCATCTATTTTTTGAACTAATGGTAATGGGTGATCCCATGTGATACAGACTTTATAATTTTCTATAATGCTTTGTGGCTAATGTTTCTGACTTGGAATGAAGACAATTTTCAGCACAGGCCCGGGGAGAAATGCTCCAGATGCATGTCTTTGAAATGTGGGAGGAAACCGGAGCACCCAGAGGAAATCCACACGAATGTAGGGAGAACATGCAGACTCCATACAAAAGGCACCCCAGTCGAGAATTGAACCAGAGAACCTCGTGCTGTGAGGTGACAATGCTACTGCTGCACCACTGCACCACCCACATTACAGTGGTTTGGGCTCATCTGAAGAAAAGCAGAAGACAATCTTGTGAAGAAGATTTGGGACAGATAGGAAGAGGACAAGAAGAAATGAGGGCATCCAGAAAAAGGGTGGATGGATTGTGTGAGAGAAGACTGGCAACAGTCAGGCATGAGTGTCAAAGAAGGGATGAGAGTAGCAATGAATCAAGAGAGAAGGGGACAGTCAACATGACACACCGGCATCATGTAGATAATGGGGGAAAAGGGGGGTAGATGATGAAAATTTGTGGAAGAGAGACAGAAACAGTGACTTTAAGGGCTGGAGGATGAAGCTGATCCAGGAAGCTACTTGGTACAATGATAAGGAACTAAGGGTATCCATGCTTCAGGCCTACCAAACTTTTCTCAGCATAAGAAAAAGAACCTGGGCCTGTATGCTCCAACAAATACTCACTCTCCAGACATTATTCCATATTGTAACAGGAATTTCAAAAGTAGAATGACCCCTTATTTACACATAAATGCCTCAAAATGGCCTATGATAAATAGTTTAAATAACAAATGGACCCTTTTATAATCCTTGAAGCTTCAGAAAAGTTTAACATTGTAATGGTCACTAAATCATGGCTAAAGATAGCATCTGCACTTCATGTTATTTGAGGAACAGCAATGACAGATATACTGACAATGGACTGAGAGACAAAATCTTCCTTACAGTGAGAAATAAAATTAATTTTCAAGTTAGACTGTTTTATGGAGACACAAAAATCTACTTAATATTATTATTATTATTATTATTGTCTTTCCTCCTCTGCCATTGCTACCCAAGCAACTTGAAGACCTTCTTTGTATTAAACTGGTAGACAGCAAAAGAGACAAGTGTACTATTTTAGATGATTTTAGCTTAAACTGGATGGGCTCAAATAATAATATTTTTACAACATTATTTCCTTAAATAACCCTGTTCCCATCATCGCAGGACCTACTAGGTCCAATCTCACTTCACACTTGGCGTCCTCACTTCATGTTATATTCACTGACATATACCCTCTCCCCAGTGCTTGCCATCACAAATACACTCAAACTTCTTAAATAACCACATCTCAGTCATTTTGGTCTTTCAAGTCCTCAAAGCCAATGTAGAGGACAGCTTCCATTCCTGCCTGTCAAGTAGCAGACCTGCTGCTAAAGCTTGATTATTAATTGGATACAGAGTAAGTCTTTCCTTTGCCTTGGAGAAGATTTACAGGGCAAGTGGCCCTTAGCTCTCAGCAGAGAGTCATGGCCTGATCAAAGAGAGAGGCCAGGCTTGGCACCAATCCAAAGAAATACAAGACTCCAACTGCCATAATATCTACTTAGCCCTCATAAATTATTGGCAGGTGTTGACTATTGCAGTCAAATAGTAGATGCAAACAGGATGATGTGGTGAGGTGCCCCCAATTATTCTAGAAGGTTAACAGAAAAATCACTGTCAGCATTGAAACAATGATCACTACAGTGGTCAGTTATCTAAAAACTTTCCTACCACTTCAGATTTTGTAGAAGGAAGCTGCCCCCCCCCCCCCCCCCAACACACACACACACAAAGAAAAAATGTTGGAAATCAATCTTATGTGAACCATTCTATGAAGAATACTTGGGAAGATTTTTTTAAGCTACCTGAGAATCTACCTGGGAAAAGTTACTACAGGTAGGGTCTGCTTCTCTGATAGCTCCTCCTAATAGATTTAAGGCCACTAGCCCATATCTTTAACTTTTTGTTAACCACTGGAATAACCTTGCCCACTTCAGATATGTGCCTATTATCCTACTATCCAAGGTGACTTGGTCCTCTTCTCCAGGGCCATAAATCAATTGTGAATCTCAGCACAATTACCAAAACTTGCTGAGACACAAGTATCAAGCCATGTTAACACGTATGGCTTATTAGACTGTGACCACTGAGAATATTTTAAAGATGTTAATCCCCTGTGACAAATTACTTCACCTCTAACAAACATAGTAGTCATTTAAGACATATTTTTCATTAATTTCAAGATGGCCTGAAAATTATTAAATCCTTACCTACTCATAACCAGAAATAAATGTGTACGCTTTAAGATGATCTAATCAAGTGGTTCCAAAGCTGAATAACAGGCAGAACACTCCATTCAAATATGAGCTCTTCACAACTAGTCTCAAAACTTTCAAGCCTGGACTTCACAAGGGTTCTGTTTTAGATTTAGTCTCGTCCTCTCTACATATCAATGATCTCCACCAAGACCCACTTGTTCCCAAAATAACTTTATATACTGATGATCTAGTCCAAGAGTCACTAAGGGTCTTCCACGGTAGAATCCAAATGGACATGTAAGCAGAACTCAGGAAGCTCTGGAACAGGCAACCTGAAAATCAAAATGACTAACAGCAGCAAACCCAAGACAAATGGGTTTACTGGACCATGGATGGCGCAGTGGTGCAGCAGTTGTGTTGTCATCTCACAGCAAGAGGTTCTCCAGTTCGATTCTCGGCTGAGGTGCCTTCTGTGTGGGGTCTGCATGTCCTCCTTTCATTCATGTGGGTTTCCTCTGGGTGCTCTGGTTTCCTCCCATGTTACAAAGACATATTTCTGGAGCATTTCTCCCCAGGCCTCCACTGAAAATTGGCTTTGTTCCAAGTCGGACTTTCCCGGTAAACAAATAATAAATAAAAATAAAAAAGTGTCTTTGTCTCTGCCAAGATATTGATGGGATCATGGGAACTAGAAAAAAACTGCATGTCATTTACCTTCACAATGTCAAAGTATGTACCATGTAGAAAAAAAAAGGATACGATCTGACATTAAAGGTCCATCATGGTGGAACAGGCAATAACTGCAACTAAGTAGAATTAAAAATAAATATATGAGCTGAAATGAAAGTATGCCCTTCATAAAGTGATACAAATAAGAATCAGCAACAATACTTATAATTTGAAGAAATCTATAAGAATATGCTTTAGTTAAGAACTGTAAAGATAAAATTAAATCATTCTATAACCATATTAGGAAGTCTAAAGGTTTGCAATCAACCAGCTTGGCATTACAGGATGAAAATAACCTGTTAACTAATTGTTTGTGAACTCTTTCTCTGAAATCAACAGTGGGTATACATCAACTACTCAAGGATTTATATGTCTAATAGATAGGAAATAGTGAGTGCCCTTTCAGATAGGAAATAATGAATGCCCATTCATTCAAGAGGACTGTGTCCTTGAACTTTAAGTAAAATCAATAAGCTTACCACCCCAGGGTCTGGTAATCTTAAAGGTCATTTTTAAGATATACTAAAGATGGGATCTGTCCACTGATTGTGATATGCCAACAGTCATTACAATGTGGCTTTATTCTTGTTATTTGGAAAAAAAATGTTTGCCCTGGTCCACTTCAATAAAACCACAACACCAAATGACATTTGAGGACCTTTATTAAATTTCCGTAAATATGACTATTAACCAATAGTTATAGATTTCAAACAAAAAACATGACACAGGTGATAATAACGTCCATAAAAGAAAACATAAAATAACCATAAGGGCAGCATAACCACTCACCCTTGATAAGCAGCGTCCCCCACTTGCTCACTTATCTTACACTAACAGGGCAGCATTACCTGCTCACCTTCAATTTATTGAATTACACCACCATCCAAATAAGCAGCTCTGCTTGCTTATTAACCTATACAACAGAGAAACCGCTCACTTTCCTTCCCAATTTATTGAATTGCACATCCAACACCAGAGAGGGAACAGAAGAGGGCAAGCCTGCCCCTCTTCTCCATCCACCAGCCTGTCCAGGCTGTTCCCCCTCTCTTCAATAAGCTTCCAGTAACCTAACCACCATTAAAGCATTTGGCCAAGCATCATTCGTTGTACCCCATCCTCTCTAATCAAGCTGTAACAAAGTCATCACCTCCTAAAACCCTTTCACATAACTAATGAGAATAGCCAGTTACCTAAGCAGCTGAAAATAAATCACTGATATCTCTCCTATGCTAAGATAGCAACCCTAACCTCATATCCTAATATAGCCACTGCTCATGACATAAATAATCCTTACCTCATGACCAATGGAAGCCCCACCATGATTCCAAGGGTATTACCAGCCAACTGGACAACCAAACAGTAAGCACACTGCCACTAAAACCATGCAGAGGCAATTGCATACCATCATGCCATCTTGTGATCCCATTTTAACACCCAATTAATGTAATAACCAAAAAAAGTCTCTTTACAGTCAGTGCAATAACAATCCTAACAATTCCCCGATAATTAGCATCCAACTGGACAAGCAACCAATTGCACAGGCAACTGAAATTAAAACCAATAATCCCATACTAACACCAGATAACAATGCCCTTGTAACATCTGTACTCATACCCCGGTCATTAAATGACAAAAGCACCACCAGCACTGTAAAGCACAAAGCCAACCAACAAATGAAAACCCAGCATTATAAAGCAAAACTTCCGATAACTAAAATAGCATTTGCTAACCCACACCCATTCTCACAAAGAATCAAAAACAACCCTAAATGAAATACCCCCACAAGGTAAAACAGGCCAAACATATTAGGCCAAATATGAATGTTCCAGGAAAATCTATAAACTGCGTTACTTGATTCTTCAATGACCTAGTACCTGAAAACCCAATATAATGCCCAGCACTAAAGTACTCTGACCGCCTCTCCTACCTCAAAAGGTTGACCCTCACAAACCTATTTTGCCCTCCAGTTCATTGACCGCAACCTCACATTGTTGTCCCTACCCTCTCATAATTGAGACTTGCCATTAATCAAAAGATGTTACCAAAGATGGGAACCTCCTATAATATCATCTTTACTTAAACCTCACTCCAGTCTATATAGATATAGATAACCATAGCTATACCCTTAAACCTAACTGGCAAATCCTTCCCTGCAGGATCACTTGACACGCCCTCTTTACCCTCTGCATGATCAGAACTACCTAGCCAAATTACCCTCCTAATACCTCCTTCAGCAGTAAGCATAATTATACCCCTCCCTTGCAATGAATGGTATGCTCCCATGGTAATACTCCTACAACCTGACCCATTTCATTGAACATCCCATGTACCAATAATGCAGCAAGAGCTTCAGTCCTGATGATTCCCTCCTACTCAAAGCACAAAATCAAACAAAACAACACACACACACACACACACACACACACACACACACACACACACACACACACACACACACACACTCTGCACACCTCCTTTTACAACCTCATCGTCCATCAGTCCAGCTACCGGCCCACTGCCCAGTGTGCACTTATTCCTCATTGATCTGTAAAAGAAAAGAACTGTAAATTCACTGCCACAAAGCAAAATATCTAAACACTGAGTGCTGTCAAACTGACCCATAGCCCTAATGCCCCCATCACTCTTCCAATGTAATTATGGCTTAGGCTGCCCTCCTACTCTTCTACTCCCCCTTTTTTTTACTTTAGCCTGCTTAACCTTACCAGCTGAAGCTGTTAATATGCCATAATATACCATTAGTATGTGCACCACATTCTGCCCATTTGTTCCACTGTAGCTTGCAAACAAGAACACAAGCAAAAGCTCTAAACACATACCTCTCAGCCTCTTAGCCCATGTAATGCGGACAAAGCCCATACTTCTCGACCTCTTAGAGCAAAAGTGTTTGCAAGCCATAAATAAAAAGGGGATCAGTACATCCTCTGCATGGTATAAAGATAAACTGAAATGTCTGTCATTATTTTCTAAATTTCAGTCTTTAATGTTTTGCCACCAATTGCCAACCCCAACTCTATGAAAACAATCCCAAATATGAAGCAAATTCTGGACATTCTATGAAATCTGTACAGTTGAACGATATGACAGAGCAGTTGTATATGGACCAGGCAAACCTCTCACCCCAACAGAGCAGGTTATCCAATAAACTTGAAACCAGAACCCCCCCCCCCCATCTCACACAATGCATGTTAAACCTCATTGTACCCGTGCAGCTGCAAGGAGGACATGCAGACCCCACTACTACTGAATCTGTCCCATAATTTGAATCAATGAACGAACAAGCTATTCCCCCTCCCTAAACGTTAAAAGCATGACCCTTCAACCCCTTACCTTTATCTGTGATGCTTAAGTACATGAATCTGACAACAAAACCAAAACTCCAAATGCGATAAGTGCATTCGATCGCATGTGTTCAATAACCAGATAACTTTGCTTGATACCACAGAAAAGTAGTCCCTATGTTTAGCCATTCTGCTAGATATGCAACATTACCAATACATGTATACACCTAGTGTGTATATTATATATACACACGCACGTATATATATTTATCCAAATATATCATATATACATTTACCTATACAACACACACTCACACGCACACACCCATACACCAACCCATGTACAAATACACACATTCAATTAAATGCATGGAACCGCTAATCAAACCCCCTACCCTGTGTACATGGCAAACCAATCACTATACCCACCCCTTACCACCTGCATTGACTAGCTGTCCAGTCTGGGAACTATATTCAGATATTTTGGTCTTCCATAATAACTTAAATGTCCACATCCATGGATACCCTTGGTATATTTCCATTATACTCTTTCCAGTTTACTCATGCTTATTTTCTTATAGGGTTTCCATATTGTTATTCCATTCTCAAGTTTGGGTCTGATATAACAACCAACAACGATGTCATTATTTTGATTTCCAAAATATATAAATCTTTTTAACAACCTATAGTTCTATAACTATCATTAACCCGTTGGTTAATATGATTAGAAAAAAACTCATAGCTGAATCTACCCATGTACCCAGATCCTTAAATGAGTCTACAGTTTCAATTATTGTGTGCTGTATTCAATATTCACCTTTCAATTTATGCCTACCAAACCTTATATGCATAGTTTTGATGTATTTATCAGCATATTAATCTCCTGTGCCCAAATGACGAATTTAGTCAAGTTATTTTTCAGAAATGCCTTATCTGTAAAATATGTAATCAGTTTACCAAATTTCAGGTCATCTGCATACAGACTATAGAACACCTCAGATGAAAACGTTAGGTCTGAAAGATACAATCTAAACAAGTAAGGGCCTAGGACAGAGCCCTGTGGGACACCCTGACTATAACCTAGGTTTTCATCTGTCCAGTTGCCATGTCCCATTTGTCAACCATGCATCTATCTATCTTATCGAGAGTACATCAAAACCTAGTTGTATAATTTATTCAACAGTGTTATGTGTATGACCCTGTCAAATGCTGAAGTTAAATCCATATAAATTACATCACAGCACAATTTTTCATTCATAGCTGTTATTATATAGGTTCATAGGTTCATAGGTAGGTGCTGAGCTATCTGCCCGAAGGCATATATTAGCCCAGCCACGGTGTGCGGTATTCACCGCCCCTTTGGTTAGTACCCTAGGCCCTTGATCTAGCAGCTAGTACCCTTGGCCCCTATCTAGTAGAGCTGTTGGTATGATCCCTGGTGTGAACTTTCTGTTACCCATCCACTCGTCAAGGTTCCTCTTCAAGAGTAATATTGAGGGGCTCTGTCTTATGCAGATCAGGACCTTGTTCCATAGCAAGCAAAGTCTTTGTGAAGGGACTCTATCCCTCCAGCATGTTCTATTCATTGTTGTGCTGAGGTTTAAATCCCTAGAGAGTGTAGCTCGAGTAGATTTTGTTTCGCTAAGATGGAGCATGTTCAACAGTTCTGGGTTGGACATGGCTCTGTATGTTAGACAGAGATCGCCTCTGAGAAGGCGGTATGCAACAGAGAAAAGCCTTAGTTTTTTCAATCGTGCTGCATAGGGCAACTGTTTGAGGCCAGTAATCCTCTTAGTGAGGTACCTCTGTGGTCTCTCCAGCTGTTGGAGATGCCTAGCCAGGTACATTCCAATTGGTGCATTGTACTCAATAATGGGTCTGATGAGGGAAGAGTAGAGGGGCACCACTACATCCTTTGATCTAAACCCTTTCATGGTCAGATGGGTCACATAGAAGGATTTTCTAACCACCTTGGCAACATGGTTATCAAAGGAAAGCTGACTCTCTACTTGGGACCCTAGATCCCTTATTACTTCTTCAGATTTCAGGGGAGTTACCTCCTATGTGGTAGTTCGCAGGTACTCTGTTTTTTCCAAAGGGGATTACTACGCATTTTTTAGCATTTAGCTTGAGACCATGGCTTTGACACCATGCATCAATCTCATTAAGGCCCTTCTGGAGGATATCCATGTCAGCCGGAGACTCTATTATAGCACCCAGTTTGCAGTCGTCCGCAAACTTGGTCAGCCACAGCCCTTCAGTGCTTGCCTGTACTTCTGAGAAGTATATGCCAAACAGGAGGGGCCCCAAGACAGAGCCCTGAGGCACATCGCTCATTACTGGTCTGGATTCGGACATAGATCCTGCTACTCTTACTTTGTGGGATCTGTCTGAGAGCCAGTTTGTGATCCATCTTGTGACGTAAGGGTTTATGCCCAGGTTGGTGAGTTTATCAATAATACCTGAATGGGGAATGGTGTCAAATGCTTTAGCAAGGTCAAGGTAAGCCGTGTGTACCTCCTTTCCCTTATCTATAGCCTGAGTAACTGTCTCAAAGAAGTCCACCAGGTTCAGGAAGCATGATCTGCCCTTGACAAAGCCGAACTGCATGGGGTCAAGGGTTTGGAGGTTCCCAATCTCTCCATTTATGAGTTCCATAATGATTCACTCCATTGTCTTACAGATCAGACTGGTCAGGCTTATTGGTTTGTAGTTCCCAGGGTCGACCCACCCTTATGCAGCGGAACCACCGTTGCTGTGCACATTCTATGGGCACATATCCTGTCGAGAGGCTGAGACTGAACAGGGTATTCAGATGCGGGGTTAATTCATTTTGGAGCTCGCGTATGATACAGCCCGGGACACCATCTGGTCCCATGGAGGCAGTGTTTTTAGCTTTAGATAGAGCCTTATTAACCAACGTATCAGTAATAATTGGAGTTACACAATCCCCTGGAATAGTAATAGGCCCTGTAGGTGGTGGTGGGGGGGGGGGGGGATTTGCACTGAACCTATCAGCCAAGATGTTGGCAATGTCAGTGGGGTCAGTGTATTTTGTTCCATTTTGTACTAGCTCAGAACAGACCTGAGCATTGCCATTTAGGTTTTTGACGTAACCATAAAAGGCCTTATGGTTATCCTTGGCATCCTTGGCAACCTTCTTTTCGAAATTGGCTTTAGTTGACTTGATGAGGGCCCTCAATTTCTTACTAATGCTGATCAGGGAAGATTTTTCTACTTGAGATTTGGCCTTTTTTAGTCTCCTCCTTTTATTATATAGTTTGCTTATGGCCGGGGTCCACCAGATTGGTTTCTTCTTGCTTGAGGAAGGAGTCTTGGTTTTATTTGGGATAGCACGGTCCATGAAATCCTGAAGATGCATATAAAGTGCCTTGGTGAAGGATTCTGCATCCTGGATATCATTATCCTTCTGCAGGGGGGATAGTGAAGCTTTCCACTTCTGACGCAAGTAGTTTGAAGTTTGCTTTGGATAGGTTTTTTATGATGATTTCTTTGACTGGGGGAGGTGGAGGGGTGAGGATGTCTAGGGTTATCAGTGTGTGGTCTGATCTGACCAGAGAGGGAGTGATAACGGGTGTGGTACAATGAGCACCCATATTTGTGATGACTAAATCCAATATGTTGTCCCCTCTAGTGGGAGAACATACCAGGTGTTCAAGGGCATTTGAATTTATAAATTCTATGAACCGCTGGGCATAGGAGTTAGAACTTTGGTAGTTCACCCAGTCTATACCAGGGTAGTTGAAATCACCCAAAATTATGGTGTTGGGTAGGACCTTTATATTTTCCAATGCCTCAAGGAATGCTGAGTGAGCATCTTGGGACATGGTGGGCGATCTATAACAGGCTACGACTTGAAATGTGGTTTTGCCTGCTGATAGTTGCGCATGGATAATCTCTGGGGCATCATGCTGCACCACTAACCTGGAGATGTGGGTATCCTTGATGAATATGGATACACCTCCACCCTTTGTACTGCGATCTGGTAACTGAGGCCGGAAAGTATGATATGAATTGTAACCTGATAGTGCTGGGGTGCTCTCTGGAGCCTTGAACCAGGTTTCTGTCACTGCACAAACATCGATTTTCTCCATACTGAGGAGTGCCTCGAGTGTGTGCATTTTGAGGTTGAGACTTCTGGCATTGAGTAGCATTTCCCTTAGTTTTTGGTTACCTGTGCTGGTTACGGTGGTTGGTTTGTCCTTTGAGCCTTGCCTAAAAAACGCACTATGGGGACGGCAAGAGCCTTGGCCAGTATTCGAAAGCCTAGGGGTGACAGGTGCAAACCATCTCTGGCGAAACAGCGAGGCTTGTCTATCATGTCATCCCAGGCAGACAGACACTAGATCCCCTTAGAATGACACCAGAAGCTTAGCCAATTGTTGAAATTGATCATTTTGTCTTTGTATTGTGGTATCATTCTAGGTGAAGGTAGTATGCTACTCAAGGTCAGGGTCATACCAGCTTGGGCTACATGATGAGAGAGCTCCTCAATGTCTCTTTTCATGTAGTCCAGGGAGGTGTGTCTTAGATCATTCACACCAACATGTACAATGACAGCATCATACTTGTACTTATTCTGGAGTGACCTAAGTGCCTGTGTTATGTGGCGGATCCTAGCACCCAACAGGCAGCTGACAGTAACCTTCTCCTTGTTCAGCCTGGTGAGTGGAACGTCTGTGTGCCTTACTATAGAGTCTCCAATTACTAGCGTGTTGGGTATGGTGTTTTGCCTTAGGGGCTGTCGTGAGGCATACTGCTGAGGTGAATTATGTGTTTTCTGCCTTGTGTTTGGAGGTGCAGGTTGCTTGCTTGTCTGGTTTGGAGCGCACTGTTTCTTTTTCAGTTTGGTATCTAGTGCCTCCGAATACGTTTTTGTGTATTTATGTGTATGTTTTGCCGGTGCTTGTTTTGTAGATCCATGTGTGACTGGTGGTGTGATGCTAGTGTGTCTCTTCTCCTCTTGACTGTCTGTTACAGTCATGGGTTGAGAGCGCTTAGCCTCCAGTCTGGTTGTGTATTTGCATCTCTCACATGTGTTTGTGTCTAGAGGTAAGAGGAGAGGGTTGTCTGTATACATGAGGCAGTTGTGACATTGCCTCAGGATGCCCAATTCCACCAGATGAACTGGAGAGTACACCTGAAGCTGACCTCTGGACATGCTTGGAAGAGTGAGTTTCACTTGTCTTGTGGACAGTCGAGGGTCTTATGCTGTATTATAATAGTGCTGTCTAGGAGATTTGGAAAATAATAGTGCTGTCTAGGAGATTTGGACAAGTGCTGATTTGGGTTATGCAAGTGCTGCAATAAGAGCAGTTGATTTGAAGCACTTGAGTTGAGGCTTGCCTAGTTCTAAGGGAAAACTATTGTTTTAGAACATCATGTTACATGCGGTAATAGATCTGTTTTCAACATATGCATGCTGATACATGGTTTCAAGTCTGGACATTCTGCAAAATCTGCACAGATAGGTGGTATGCTGTGAAGCCCCCCCCACTTTGCGACAACACCGACAACCAAGCCCCCCCCCAATGGCAGCAGCTGCACATGAACAGCACTGAAAGCACTTCCAAGCCCGCTCCATAGCACTGTTTTTCCTCTTCAAAGAGAACTCTGCTAATCAGCAAACAGGACCCTCTGAATCATTGTCAGAGAAACACCACCAGCCCACCCCAGCTCCAAAATAAAGTTAGAAAAATGGAGGCGGCACAGAACCAAACCGCCATCGATTGATACACAAGGCCAAACACAGGGACACACCTGACACACTGCTCCCACCAACCCAACGAGCCACCAGTGCAACAGAGCCTGTCCCAACCACACCGTTCTGAAGGACTCAAAGTCAGAAACTTAAACGCACATCACCACCCACTGATGGCAATCCTCAGACCATCCCAATGACTCTCCAAACTTTCATATAGAACTGACCAACATCAGCCAAAAACCCGGACCTTCCTCGAAATTCTGGCAGTCGAGAGACACAAGAAATGACAGACCACCATGCCCCTCCCTGCCTCTGCCAGCCAGCAAACCCCCCATAGCATAGCTACAGCCATTCTACAAAGAACCAGTTTGAAAGCACCAAACAATAAAAAGAACTCCACAATGCAAACACGCGCTTCCAAATCATTTGGCAAACTGCTCTACAAGTGCATTTTTAACCCGCGTTCATGCCGGCCAGATCACCCACATACTGTCCAATGCCCAGGCAGACAAATCAATGGGGCAGAAGCACTACATAAGGCAATGTAGTTATTTCCCATTTCCTTCACTTTCTTTTAGGCAATCATGGAACCGAAGGCCACATCATCACTTCAGCCGGGTCTATATCATATATTCTAAATTCCAAAATATCGAACACCATAAGCTTGAAATTGAAATTTCTAAATATGATAACATCGAACACTCAGAATAGCAAATTTTTTTCCCAGGGAAAAAATTCACTGTTCCGAGAAACATACACACAACACTACCACATCAAAATAAATAAACCACACACACATACACATAACAAAACCCTACCTCTAACCCTAGACTAAACCGTACATACATTCCTATCTATCCACTAACCTTAAACCGCACCCTACCCCTAAGGTCCGTAACTATCGCACACTTACCCTACGAAACTATACACAAACATACTAATAAATACACACACATACACTTAACAAAACCCTACTTCTAACGCTACACTAAACCATACATACATTCCTACCTATCCACTTACCTTAACCCGCACCCTAACCCTAAGGTCCGTAACTATTGCACCACAGTGGAGGAAATAGCGAAGCCATGGAACAGCCAACTGAAGTCTTGCCCTAGGTAAGAATTCAATGTTCTGGGGCTTTGCTATCTTCATTCTTTGATGTAGCTGGTTCGATATTATAACATTCAAAGTTTTGCAACGTTGATGTTATAATATAGACCCCTTCAGCCATGCATCCCCAGTTTCTTCTCTTGTCCTTCCTTCTCCACTCATTTCGCAAGTATAAAGCCTACAGCCAGGTTCAGTCTACACAAGCCGCAATCAATTCAATATCACAGTGCCACTAACAAAGATACATGCTAGGCTACCCGTCAGCAAGTTACCGCCACGACCACAACGAGAAAGGAGCAAAACATACAGTTCACTAGTTTTTCAGTTTATAAATTTTCCTCATTTTTTTTCCCTCTCCCCTTCAGTTGCCCAACCATGCAGGAGCACTCAACACCCTGAGTCACGAGGTACAAACTAGTCACCATGTGTCTTTATGCATACAATGGAGTCTAATGAACCAAACAGCCAATGCCATCATCAGGTAGTAACCCTCCACATTATGAAATTTATTTTCTACATTTAAACGTATTACTAATTTATCCTGATTATCTTGTACCACCTTCATTAACAGCCTGTCTTTAATATGAGGTTGAATGTTTGCTGCCTCATATAAAACCACACCAATCATTCAGAATGAATTCTTCCACTCACTTTGCCAGCCTAGTAGCTGTAACAGACGTAAATGATTATGACTGGGTCTCCAGTCATAACATATATACGTGTTCTCGACATGGATGTCAGATGTCAGCCTCACCAACTCATTCCAAGCCCGTGAAACCCTCACAGCTTGGCTGAACCATTACTTAACGGAAACATCACATCTGCCAGGCTTGTGGAGCAAATGCACATGCGTGACTAACGGCCATAACTGGTGTGTAACCCCCAAGCCCACAAAGAGACTTCCAGTAAATCCTCAAACAGCAAAAACTAACACTGACTATCAACTCAAATTCATCGTGGGATGCAGGCAGCAATGAAAAGACACTTAAATCAATTCTTACCACCCTAATGGGTCAGCAAAATTACCAGTTCTGCAGTAGCATGAAGTCCTAAGAGGTATGAAGTATGACTCAATGCGACTGCCTTTCCCTCTCATTAAAACACTAATCTGCCAGAAAACCACCATGGTCAGACTCCAACAAACAAAAGGTATTAAAAAAAAAACATCAATAAGTATAACCACCACCTTGCCTGAAAACACGAGATGCTGCCTACAAAAGGCCTAAGCAAGTGATTGTCTGTGCAAATACCACTATCCCCTATTCTTGAGAAGAGAGATAAATAAAGAAATGCATACCTACATACAGGCAGGTGGACAGGTTGCATGCCACCTACTAGCACCCCTAAGCCTACCTTTCTCCAGGTATACCTACAGGTTGTCATGGGCGTACCCTACATTTAGCAAGTTCACGCCAAAAATGTGACTTCTACCTCAATTACACTTGACAACACCCTCTAAGCCCCTCCCTACCTGTACCTCATTTCCTCCTAAACATCCTTCCATCCCATTTAACCCTATCCTCCCCTTAGACTCTTAATTCCTGCTAATCTATGTGCTTAGCCCCCACTTGAAAATGTCCCCGGACAAAATGGTCTGTTCCAAACCTCATTTGTTACATCTATTCACAAGGGTGGCAATATTAGTATTTCTGATAATTACAAATGTATCAGTCTTCCAAGTATTATCAGAAAATATTTTGAGATAGTTTGATAAAATTCTTACAATCATTAAGTAGATTCCTTTCTGGTTCATGACATTACATAGCATGGATTCACACAAGGTACATCTTGCATCACAATCATGATATCTTTCTTTACGGATGTGGTATCTACATATGACAAAAAAAAAATCAGTGGATGTTGTTTTTCTTGATTTGACAAAGTCTTCTGATAGAGATCCTTTATGCTATAATAATTAACACCCTTCATTGCTGAAATCCAAACCCATATATAAGATAGATCTCCATCTGGTTACAGGGATGGAAGGAAGTCCTTAGTGCCTACCATGGGTAAAACTTCTCAGTAATTCAATGTAACAAGTCCCATAGGGATTACTGCTGGGTACTTTTTTTTTTTTGTTCTATGCATTTTTATCCATGATGCCATCTAACCCTAAATTGTGGGTGTTGAAATTTCTGGCATTGCTGCGGTTACACATCTTGATAATAAAATACATTTGTAGGAGTATTTAGATAAAGTATACATGTGGGTTTCCTTTTTTATTTTTAATTATATTTATTTATTTACATTTTTTGACCAGGTTATTCCGACTAGGATAATGGCCACTTTTCAAAGGACACTTGAGATGGAAATCCATAGTAGGGGAATTTTGACCAGGGCACTTCTCCTACTCTTTTCAATAAGTGCCATGGGATCTTTTACATATACTTGAGTTATCAACATTTCAGAGGCCTCAGTTTAACATTTCATCCAAAGGACAAATTTAAAATCTGTCTTTAAAAAAGGACTTTAGAAAAAAAAAACTTTCTTTTAATAGTAGGAAGTATAAAGCAATGCATATTGATTTAAATAGTAATACCTTTGTTTAGGCATTAAATAACAATATCATATCAGTTTGCATCAGTTTCAAGAATGTAAAAACATCTAATAGGCCAGAGTATAGTTGTTACCTCAGGAAGTGTTTCTGCACCGTGGATCTAATCCTGCCTGCAAAAACATCAAGGAGTATGCATGCTTTGGTTCCTTTGTTTAAGAGCTTGATTAAATGGACCATTGAAACTGGGTCTGGATTTTGCTCATACAGAGGTAAAGGCATCAAACAGAATAGGTTCAAGGTTATTATACAATGTATATATGGTCACTGAGGGGGGCACAGATATGAAAACTGCTTAAAATATCTAAAGATGTATTCTGTTACCTATACGTTTGTGAGTGAGATTTAGTTTGTGCCTGTAAAATAATGCAACTCAGGCAACATGGATATTTGTTATACAAATCATAGTTTAATAATTCAAACTCATAATTTATCGATAGGCATTGATACCAAATTTATTTTTTGGGGAAGGAATTTTATCCTGCATAAAGATCAGAATATTTTGAACAAACTGCCTGTATATATTAAACAGTCTGACTCTTTGATTAGTTTTGTGAAAACTGATTCATAGTTTGGGGAAAAATTTGGACTTGTACTTTAGGGAACAGGGATATTAATGATCTCTTATCAGGCCCCTAGTCTGTTTTAAACATTAAAATGCAGAGAGAGCGATGCTTTTTATTTAGGTACATATTTGTTGACCAAGTTAGTCCCACAGGTCATATGGCCTCTTTTCAGGGGAGCCAGAAGGTGGTATTTTTAGTGTCTGTTTAAAATGTGTCCAGGTCACCAGAGTAATTTCCCTATTTGTTGTTGATAGAGGGATGGATTTTGCTGTTGCGCTAACATGGCAGAGGCAATGTATTGGGGAATAATGCTGAGATACAGCTAGAAGCTAGAGAATGAGGCAATACAAGTTATTACATGTTTGATAAAGGCTTAAAGGCTAATGTTATGACAAAATTGAGAGAAGAAGGAGGGTAGTACATTAACTTAGTGATGTAATGGAAAAAGCTTTCCCTTGCCTTTAGACAATGAAGTAGCAAAGATACGTCTGTGAATAGTCAGGTCAAAGTATTATGATTAGTATGAATTTGCTGGAAAATGCAGTGATGAAGAAATAACACTGACTAATTCAGGAAGTATTACTTTGCAGATTTATATGTAATGTAAAGACAAACAGTGAAGACGTGCTGTAGCAAGAACTACTGGCGGTGGGTTTGTGACCAGTTTCAACATCTACCAAGCAAAACTGTTAACCAATTAACAGGTATGACATTTGGTATAAAATAGTGACATATTATTATTCAACATTCAAGACATGTAAGTTTTAATGCATTTAAGGTCAGGAAAGTGAATTTTTAATCTTATGGGTTACCTGAGAAGGCTGGCTGTTTTTGGCAAAAAAAAAAAAAAAAAGTTTTTTTTTCCATGGAATAAATGCATTGCTCTTCCAAGAAGGTTCAATGTAAAAAGAAACTACCAGTGTAATTTCATACTGCTGACATTGCACAGGGGGATTTGTTTAAATATTTAAAAAAATATGTGCAATTGTTGGTTAATAAAATAAACTACAGATAAAAGGAACATCTGCACTGCAGCTTATGAAAGTTTGAACTACTTTAAATGTGTCAGACAATATTATTGTGCATTTACCTAAAATTGTTGATTATAAATGGGTACAGAGGGACTGTAAGAAATATGAGCAGCATAATTCTTGCTATTACTTTGGGTATTTTCCTCATTTAATTAGTAAATGGCAACATTAAACTGTAGATGCCTTTGTATTATTTTTAAGACAATAATTTTATTGTTCAAAAAAATGTTTTCGTAATACTTTGGAGCTTTCTCCCCTGGGCTCTGCTGAAAATGATTCTCTACCCAGTCAGACTTTCCCAGTAATCAAATGTCAATAAATAAATAAATAAATACCAATGCAATGTTTTTCTGCTTTTCCCGGTTAGGGGTCACCACAACGGATCACCGGTCCACAGATTGATTGGCAGTGGTGTTTTTACAATGTCAGTTTGACAGCCCGGCACCCAACCTTCACAGAAGGCATACACATACACACATGCACCTACCCGCATGTCTTTAAAACTCAGTTGACCACCGGTAGGACATGAAGACTCTACACCGAAGAAGTTCCAGTCGAGAATCGAACTGGAGAACTTCTTGCTGTGAGGCGACAACGCTAACTGATGCACCACCGCGGCAGACCAACAATAAAAAAAAATACATTAATTAACTAATTCATTCATTCTGCCAAATCTGAGCATTCTGTTAAGCATTGTAACATATTTTGTACTAAATGTAATTAAAGATCCTTATTGACTTGAATGCCCAGCAGATAAAATTTATCAATTTACTATACAGCAAGTAGATGGTGTTGCACATAATGTTAACACCACAAAGAATACAGCTTTGTTACATCAGTCAGCTACTCAGTAGATACAGAGCAGATACAGAGTTACACTTCCTTATGAACATCATATAGTCAATCATATTAATCAGACTAAGAAACAAAATAACACATAATAGAACCCATGTGAATACAGACTAACAAAATTTCAGACCAAGGATGCCTCTATGCTAAGATCTAATAGATAAAACAGATTCATTATGAACCCTTGGATCCTGGTTCACTGACATGCTAAGCAGTTGATCACAGCTTTTAAACATATAAACTACACAGCTCCTCGAATGGAGCTAGGCAAGACTAAAACAATGTATTTAATATGGGGCCCTGTACTTTCATGTAGGGACTTAACGTGATATCTCTTTACATACATATCACTCTATTTATACACACACACACACACACACACACACACGCACACACACACACACACACACACACACACACACACACACACACACACACACACACACACATATATATATAAAAACACACACACTCCCAGAAAGTCTGAAAATGTCACACTAGCATTAATCTATTTCTCCCACTAAAACAACGGGAAACTTATTCAGAGAGTAGTAATGTTGCTGAGTTGCAGCTTGACCTGATACATCTGGTTACGATTTGTCAACACACAGAGTAACTAGTAAATTTAAAGCAGTCATAAGAAGCATATGAAGGAAGAAGAAGCTAAGATAAAGTAAATCATAGAAAAACTGAAGTCTGTAGGCAAACAAAGTGAAATTTAAACAGACTAGGAATAGTAAACATTGCTTAATTAGTCTCAGAGCTAAAACAGGTTGTTCTAGATCCTATGTTTAAGGGCAAATGTTTTTTCAGTAATAAGAGGTTTCTTGGCAGGTACAGATAAGTTATTTAGTGTTTTATTTAGTGAAAGAAATGAGTGAGCACCTGCAAAGTTGAAGAGATTTCAAGGAATAGGTGGGGACAGGAGGGAAGTGCCAGGATGTTGAGCCTCCAAAGCTTACTGTAAGGAGAAAACAGTAAATCCTACGGATGACTGCATATGAGCCTGCATGGATTCTATGATACTGCAGCAGCATTTTAAGAGGAAGACTGCTAAGAATCTAAAAATGTGCTTCTGCAGTCTTTATAGTGATATTAGTAGAGAAAAGTGCAATAATAGAAAGCTGCATCACAAATGAGGCATTAGCACATACCTAATACATTTATATTGGCATATATATATATATATTACAAGATATATTATTACATATCACTAGATACACTCAAGTCCAAGGGAAGAGAAATAAGGTATGTTTTAGTAAACCTTAAGATATCTGTCATATCTGCTATAACAGAACAATAAAAGATATTGCTATAACTATATTACACGTTTAAGGTATGGGTTATGCATGGATTTACTCTTGTCCGATGGGGTTCAGTTACTTGATCTTTGCCCTCATGTAAATACATTCATAAACGATCTCTGAAACATCCATGTTAGACTGAATAGTTTCTAATTGTATAAACCTGATAAAGAAAAAAAGTAAGACAGCAACTTATTTATTTAACCATTTGTTAACCATGTGGATGGGCTGGCCTAAGGCACCTTTTCAGCCACGACCTGCATTCCATTCGAAGTGGCTATTAGTAAACTATAGAAAGTAATAATAAGAAATAGTAAAGCACAACCAAATTACATTCCAAAAACTGCATTAGAATCAGTACTGTAGACAATTAACAATGTTTATTGCAAAGTCTAACACAGTTATGTAAAATATTACATTTTGAGATGAGACATCAGCCAGTTAGGGTCATTCAAAGAAAATAATATTTGTTTCATCAGCATTTCTGACGAGGTTTGGATGTTACGTACAGAGGAAGTAGTCCCTGAATGACCTGATTGCTAACAGGGCACAGGGGTGATATATAAGAATGGCTACATCAACAGCATGTAACAGAGTCTAGAGGAAGCATATTAACAAAGGTAATAAAGAAATGGACCAAGCAAAAAGCTTTGGAATAAAATGACAGATGGTGGGGAAACGGAGCTGCTAAGGAAGACGTGTCTGATATTGAACACCCGTTAAACTAGTAAAAAAGATATAAATCAAGGCTCAAAGAGAGAAGCTTTTTAATAGTTAAACAATGTTCCATTGAAACAAATGTGTTAATAAGCAAATTGAATAGACACCCTTGCAAGTAATTTACAAATGCTTTACTTAACACAGGGTATCACTTTACACATGTCATTAAAGTAACAGCCATCAACTTAACTTAGACAACGTTCTTATAGCTTGAGTTTGTCATTGTAATTAGGGCTGTGGTTATCCTATAACACAGAAAAGCCGCAATGCTGATGACACATCTATAGAGAGAAATTGTCTTTGATTCAGTTTTATTTTTAGCTCTGTCCCAGTACAGTTCCTCAGTCTCTACCACCACAGTAGAGAGGAAACAATGCCATGATAGCACAGTAGCATCTGCTAATAGGGACATAATAGTCTGTTAGCATTTCTCCATTATGTATCTACCTGGGCTAGTGCCTTTGACCTCCATCAAAGACCGTTAACTACGCAAAAAGACCACCCTCCTTCAAAAGAAGGAATTCTGGCAGCTGCTGGTCTGTTTTGTTTTTTTTTTTTTTTTGTTAAGGGGAGAAAACAGGAAGACTGGCCAGTAATTATAAGGCATGAAGCAGCCATGAATGATAGAAACATGGATCATGAGAACAATCTTCCAGCAATCTTGAAATATTAACTATAAATTAAAAATATGGTAGGCAAAGGGATAAAATTAGATGGGAAGCATGTTGTTGGGATAAGGGCTAGGGTATCCTTTGTCAGAAAGTTAGTACATGAAATTTGCAACATTTCTTCTACAGAATTTAATTAACTGGATAACTCAGGGTTGCTTTCAAAAGAGTTTGATCAGACATTTATAAAGAGACAGAAACTTTAAGAAATATAGAAGCAATGCCGTTTGCAGGAGTAAGAGGGATTGTATTTCAGGAACCATTTTATTTTTGTATAAGTTATATTTTTGATAACCAGTCTGTCCATCTGGGTATAGCCCATCTTCAGAGGCAATCAGGAGACATAAACTCTTTCATGTAAAAATTGTTAACAAAATATGCAGATAAAGTACTTGCAGATTTGCATAGCAGTGACAGCGGTATATTTCAGATGGCATATACATATACACAAGTAAACATCTGGCAAATAATATAGTAGTATTAAAGTAACACTCTACTATGCATATTCTGCAACATAACAGAGTTTTACACCATCTTACAAAACAGAACTAAATCTTGTTTATATTACTTAGTTTAAAGTTCATTATGCATGTTATATGTTACAATGCAAAATCATAGTGTAGCAGTAAATATGCTTCAGTTTACTATGTATCTATATATATATATATATATATATATATATATATATAGATATATATATATATATATATATATATATATATATATATATATACATATATACCAGTATGTGCAGGTTGTATACGTACACATCAGTTTATATCTGTGTCTGTGTTACTTACGATTTATAATACTTATGTTATGTCGGTGTTGCATGTAATTTAATATTTTACTTAAAGGGATTACGCTGCATGCTGATTTGGCGGTTACAGACAGACTTGCCATCATACTCCCTGAACAAAAAATATAGTTGGTATAGTCCAGCTCCATCACATAAATGGATAAAGCTCTGAGTGTACCCCAGATGGACTGTGTTGGTTGAGTGGGATGGAAAGTTGGAAGGGGGGGTGGCATTGAGTGGCTGTCAGTTTACCCATCCTAGGTTGAGGGAAGCTGTCTGGCTTGTTGTAGTACTGATACCCTCAAAAATATGAGGTGATGTCATGCAATACTATGGGCTGGGGTGGGACCTCACTGCCTAGGTAGCTAGGGGGATTGACATACACAGTACATGCACACATCTTCACAGAAAAGCTACAGAGGAAGTCACAGCCACGTTGGGATGGTAATCCAGCAGCAGCAATCTTTGGCAGCCTTGTACATATGATGGCTTAATCCTGAAGGCTGTCTCATACTTCTTCGAGGAACAAATGGGCCATTAGGTTTTTGCCCTGATCAAGGAATAAATGGGTCATAGGACTCTCGACTTGGCTAGGGAAGGAATGAATCAGGCTCTTGCCCTGGAAGGGAATAAGTGCATTTATTTTATTTTATTTTTATTTTACATTTGTTGACCGGGATAGTCCGACTGGATACATGTCCATTTTCAGCGGAGGCCCGGGGAGAAAAGCTCCACAAGGTATGATACAATATAGTTACAAAAAAGTGAATTAGTAATACAATATAAAAAATAGCAGAAAGGAGAAATAGGAAAATACAATATTACAAAATTACATACAATTTAGTTACTATAACCTAACAGTTTAATTAGGTTCTTAGTGCAATTATTACAGTAGTACAATAGAAAAAAAAAATGAGACAGAAATTAAAATGTAGTTCCAGTGGTGAGCAGATAGTAAGCAACTGGATCAAGTTGCTTACTATCAAGTGCATTGATATAATGCCATAAGGGAGGGACTTGATGTTTTGTACAGATTAACAATACATGTTTCCCGCAGTTTGTATGGGAGACATCTAAATAAGTACTGATAGAAAATAAATAATATAACTAGAAAATACTGCAAACGAAAGAGTTAAAAAGGTCACACAGGCACACCAGTTAGTAAAAACTACAAGAAAAATCTAATTAAGCTAGAGTTTTCACTGTGTGGTACCTAAAACCTACTGTAATAGAGGCCCATGGGATCTATGCAAATGACCTATGCTGTGCTGATGAGGTCATAAGAAAGCCAAAACATGCATGTCCACAGCTAGAGGGATTTGGCTTTTATGGCCTAAATTTATCCATAAGACTTAAAAAGATAAAGTAAAAAGTCATGGACGTTCAGAAGCCATATAGCTGAAACTCTTGATGTCCCTAAGGGGTCATTTGCACATACCCCATGGGCCTATATTACAGGAGATTTAAGGTATCACACAGTGAAAACTGTTGCTTGGCTATGTTTTTCTTGTAGTTTTTAAAAAAAAATACTGCAGCTAAATTGTAGAGGCAAAACTGAACGATAGGTATCCTACTGTCACGAGATCTTAGAAATTCTGCTTGTGGTGTTAGAAGCAGAGACAGTATAAGCTTAATTAAACAAAAAATATATATAATGCAAAGAAGGTAACGCTGAAGGTTTTGGTTGCAGTTATCAGCAGAAAAAAATGTGCTCTTCACCTTGTTACTGTTATCTATTATTTTTATACTGAAAGAATATTATAGGCCAACAAGAGTTTTTCCTGCTTTATTTGAAGGAATATCTACTGGGTTTACCTGACAAAAAACAAAATAATAAAATAAAATAAAAACACCCCATCCCTAAAACAGTTGTTTAAAACATGACATTCTGCTGAAGCTAATCATGTATGTCATGCGGACGATAAAGGCAAATTTTGGACTCTGCCTGCAATTTATCATCATATTTTAGCCTTGCAGTTTCTCATCTTATTATATTGAGTATCATTTTATTAATACAAAGCTAAACAACATTTAGCTTTGGAAGTGATTGGTGTACAAATAAGTAAAAATAAAATGTACAAGTGAGAAAAAAATGGAACACATTCTTTATGCATTTTTTCTTTTATGCATTTGTTCACTGGTTAAGCACACTTGATACAAGTATACCTTTTCAGGACCAATCCCAGGCCACTGTCTAGGTGACTGGGGGGTGGTGAAGTAATCAAACCCGTACTTTGTGTACATGATTCAACTTATTAAGAGGTTAGAATCTTACTTCACTGCTCCACACTGGATTTTTTCTATCAGCTAATTATTATGATTATGACTATTATTATTACACTGTTGAGATCAGACACTAGTGACATCAGCCCCCTCAGTACTCCTGCACTCTTCCGTTTTCTGTGGGAGGTGAGACAGTCATTTCAAACTGTGGTGATGCTTCTCTATGCCTCTGCCTGCTACATTATCAGCTAATGCCAACTCTGTTTCCCCCAGAAGCCAGCTGCCCATGCCCCTAACACATCTTCCTTTCCTCACCTGGAGACAGATGAGCAGGCATCTACCTCATCATTTCTCTTCCAGTCATTGTCAGCTCCTTCACTTGTGGGGCCAGTAGTTGAACACGGGTCATCTGGATTAAAGTCAGATTTCATCCTTCTATGTTATGGAGGCCATTCCATAGATCTTATAATCAATGCAAACAACTAGCCACAAATGGCTCAGATGTCAGACGGTTAGCACAGAAGATTAAGAATCTTCTTCTTCTTCTTTCGGCTTTTCCTGATTAGGGGTTGCCACAGCAGATCACTTGTCCTCTCATGATTGGCAGTGGAGTTTTACGGTGTTGAGTTGCCAGCCTGGCGCCCAGCCTTCCACAGAAGGCACACACATGCACACACTCACACCTAGGGCCAATTTAGAGTGTCCAATCCACCTATAGCATGTCTTTGGGATGTGGGAGGAAACTGGAGCACCCGTGGAACCCCAGACAACCCCATGAAGGACATGCAGACTCCACACAGAAGGCACCCCAGCTGAGGATCGAACCGGAGAACCTCTTGCTGTGAGGCGACAACACTAACCGCTGCACCACCACGGCCGCCCAGCACAGAAGATTAAGAATATGGGCTATTAATGAGCTGCTTCATGTAGTCTAGAATTCGATTCCCTCAACCACCATTTGCCTATTGGGTGACTCTGAGCAAGTCATTTAGCCAGACAGTTCTCTGACGCTGAGGTGGAAAATGTTCAGTGCTGTACCTTGGTTAACAAATACAAATAAATGCATTTGTTGAATTTTTATGTTGCTTTGCTCAGTTGATAAGTACATGTCTGTTTATAGTTATGACTAATGACCTAGTAAAAATGGAAAACTATTTATCAGTAATAGGTATGCAGCTCAATCAAGAACCACATTGTTCTGTTAGCACCTTGAAGGATGCCAAATATAATGTTTAGTTATTTATTTATTAACTTACTTGTTTTCTTCATTTGTTAAGCTGAGATCAGCTCAGTTCAAGTGCCTGTTTTCAGGTTTAGGGGTGACACAGAAATGCTGAATTACCAGGTGATTTACTTGGCGTTACACAGTTTGAAAGTAAACATTAAGGGAATCAAACCCTGAGATACAGGATAAAGCTCCTTAGTAGTTCATAGCCTTAACCATCTGAGATAAACTGTTGGACTGCTGCATGTCATAAATAGGGTCTTGGGAGTGAGAAACTTTGGAATCATACATCACTACTAATTGGTGCTCTGGCTAAAACATGATTTCATATTGCAAAGGGCGAGCTGCTTTTTATTTGCAAAAAGAGTTTGGTCTGAACTTGAAAAAATATTTCTTTCTAAAAACAATGATATTACTTCAGCATGACATTCAAGTGACAAAATAAAATCAAAGTTAACCTACAACGGCACCACAGCAAGCATTCACCTATGTTATGTAAGCCTGTTGTCAGCTTCTGTGAATACTGGTAACCATTTGAAATGTTGGGACCTGCTAGAGCAAGTCCGTAAACATGGAGACTGAATGATCAGAAGATCAGACTTACATATACTAAGTCCAAGATGTTATTTCTCAGAATATTTCCTTTTCTCCAAGGTATGGCAATATTGGAGTTGGTATATATAAGTTTGGTGGGTTGTGGGGGCTTGCTGCCCCACATGGGCAGTTCAGTGGGGCTTGCCCCCTGCAAAAAGAAGTTTTAAGGAGAAGAGCAATTTTCAAATGTGTTCTTTTGTGTTTTTTGGTCTTTTTCAATAGGGAGTTGTAAATATTTCCTAAGGAACTTATTAACACTGTCAAAATAATAGCGAACAGTGTACAATCAGGTAACATACAATAAATAATTGTAAATACTTAAAACTTACAGTGTTGTACAACATCTAAACAGTCAGTAATCAAAAGCACCAAATTAAAATGCAAGTTATTCAAAATATGGAAGCGACTCACCAAATTCTAAATGACTGTAATATCCCATTCCAGGTTGACAGATTTCATTAAGTAGGTCTGGATCTTCACTGCACATTAATAATTCAAGCACAAATTGCTAGCATAATAGATCAAAGAGTGATGCGTCATCCAGCAGCCTGGAAACTTGCATTGTTTGTGTACCCTGAAAATAAAGCAGCTATTGGAAAAGGAATAGACCTACTTAAGAGTATAGCATGTGTCTCTTTGCAGCTACATCTTTTAATCAACCTGTCAGTTAAATTTTAGCAAATAAATCCTGTTTTATCATTCTTTCCCAAAATGGGAACACTACTGCCATATAAAATGCAAAGCAAATACCTACAATTAAATGAATGATATGATACAGTACTCTGTACTTTAGCTTTCAAACTTCCCACAAATAAAGGGTTACCATTATTCTTTTACAATCTTTCCAGACTTAAGTATTAGCTTCTCCATATAGACAAATGCACAAAAGGAACAAACCTGGAAAAAAATGAATAAATCTGGGTCTTCTATAGGCCCTCATGTGATAGCAGCTCACAACATACATGCTTGCTGCCATTTGCTAAAAAAAAACAAGTACTTGAACTCCAACTAGCCACTCTCCAATTCCCGCATAGCCCTCCCAACACCTGATGCTCTATAATATATAGCCATGCAAAAGCAAGTGTTTGACCTCCCACTAACCTGATCTACTGTTTCATAGTGCTCCCAACACCCACTCTTATACACTACAAAGCCCTACCAGAACTTAAACCCTAAATCTAAAACTCTGCAATCCCCTTTCCTAACCTTAAAGTCCCCGATCACTGCCTAAACCTAAACTCTAACCCCTCAAACCTAAATTCCGAGACCAGTCTCTAACCCTAAAACTATCTTCCCACTCCTAAAACTAAAACTCAATCCCCCTCCCTAAACCTAAATTCCTGATTAGTCCCTAACTGTAAAACTCCCTTACCTAGACTTAATCCCACCCCTCCACTCTTGCTCCCTTTCTACAGCTGCATGCCCAAACTCGTATTCAGGTTTGAGCCTGAGCAACACTCCTCCTCTTCCAGTGGCTACAAGCAGCAGCCAACGCAAGCTACAAGACATTCAACTCCCTGGCTTCAGAACAGTGTACTTTGTGCACATAGGACTCCGCTACTTGTAGCAGAACCAACAAATTGTTGTATTCAGTGGAAGCAAAACTTGTTGCAAAGCTACTTAGTGAAGTATGCTATTCTGTAGACCTGGTGTTCTTCAAAAGGGCCACAATATAGTATACCTAGTAATGGGGGAGTTTACTCTTACTTACTACCCAAGATTCTTATTATGATTTTAACACCTCAGGAGAAGTTAGGTGCAATAGACTTTCCAGAGCCCTTTTTCCTGGTGTATTTCTTAAGTAAAATATACAGATGTTCAAACAAGATCTGAATTTTAAACATATCAAGCCACAACCCCCATCACCAAGATATTCCCTACATTATACATGATGATGTATCAGTCACAGTGTGGATACTTGACTGAAACACTCAAAAATGTTAAGCAGCAGGGTTACTCTGCTGTAGGACCCAATATCCCAAAACAATATAATCCAGTAGTATGGAAAAAGAAACAGACCTTATCATTTTGTAATACCTTTGAACTGTATACAGTTATAGAAAATTTAAAAATAGCTGCAATAGAAAGTTCTAGCTTAACTTTTTCCACATAAATGTGTGTGCATACCAATTGCCTTAACTGATACTACATTTTGTGTTTTTAAAATGAAGTACTTAAATTTTTATTAAAAATTATCAATATTTTATGACAACCAGTATGTAAAGAATACACAAATAATGCAACGCAGAATGCACAGTTCAAAATATTGGTCACATGAAAAACAGCCTTGAGCAAAATTGCAAATTCAGGATTTATGGCCATCTTAATACATTCAGCTTTTGCTTAAACCTGCATTTCCTTTTCCATTGTAAATATAAACATCTAATACCTTTTTATTAGAGTTTAAATCTACTTTTCTAAAGATCATTTTAATTTTGCATATCTTTTGTCCTAAAATATGTGGAAACTATCTACAATGTCATTAAAGTAAACAAGGGGGAGTATAGTACTGGCTTGACAATAATGTAAGTCTATCAAGATTATAAGTCAGTTACAATTCCACAGTTGTTGTTCTTCTTTCGGCTTTTCCCGGATAGGGGTCGCCACAGCAGAACTCCGCTCTGCTAATGATTGGCAGTAGATTTTTACTGTGCTGAGGTGCCAGCCCGACGCCCAGCCTTCAATGAAGGCACGCCCATTCACGCATGACTTTCAAACGCCACTCGACTGTGGGGAGGACATGCAGACTCCACACAGAAGGAGATCCAGCCAAGAATCGAACGGGAGAACCTCTTGTTGTGAGTCGACAATGCTACCGCTGCACTACCGCAGCAAAAATACATTTAATAAAAAGGCTGAGTGTAAGAAGTGCTTTCAAACTAAGCACCTTACAGGCAAGCACAACATATTATTTCCATTTGGTTTAATTGGCAACATTTTATAACAGAATGAGGTTTTATGTGAAATGAAATATTATGTAAAATGGAATACATATACTGTATTTGTAAACATTAAGAAAGGAAGAACATTTACTTGCTAAAGGAGTATTTTTATTGCTGATACCTAAGCCACTGTTACTCCTAAATGCCAAAAGAAATCAGCCAAATTGATTATTGCCATCACTACTTTAGCCAAAAGGTCAACGTTGTATTACCTGTCGGAATGGTCATAATCATGTTAAGGACAGCTTTATTTCTAAATCCACTCTACAGACCCTTGAGCTTAGTACTGTGGGCAGGATGTATTACATATCAGTCAGTACCACTACAGGTGGTACCAGACCAATGTAATTTATGTGGAGGACTCTGGTAACCCATAGTCGGGACTGCTTGGTAAATGATTGTATCACCTTCTACATGCACAGCATACTAACCTGAAAAGGGGACCTAAAACACTTTGGGTCTCTCCGTAAGAAATGTATGCTACAGAGAAACTATCCGCGCATCAAAATAATAAATAAATAGAAATGGAAATCAAAATGAATTAACTGATTTGTTCACAAAAATAATATCCAGTCATTGAAAAATCTAAAAACCACAAAATGAAAAATATGATTCTTACTCCATGAAACAAGTGAACGCTTTTGGTATCTTGACAAAGATGTTTTACACACAAGAAGTACTTTCTTACAGAATCTAAAAATTGCAAAACTGTAAATATATTGTTTTTAAACAGTTGTACTACAAAATTTAGAATATGAACTAGCCCTGGCTTACATTTCCACTTGCATTTCATCTAGTTTAGACAGTTCAACAAGAACATCATGGATTAGATTAACATGACATGAAGTGATGAACCATTCATCATTCTTTTATAATTACTTTTTACTGCCATTTTCTTTAAGGCTGATTAAATCTACTCTGAAGTATTTTCACCTCTACTCTTGCATGTATGTAGTGGTTTGTCTATGAAACACTGACTTCCTGAAAGTTGATGCTTCAAAATAACAAAAAAAAAAACAAACAAAAAAATGCCCAGAAACCAAGAGGGCAAAAACCTCCTTTTTCTTGTTTTTTAAATGGGGGCAAGCCCCGCACACCCCCAAACTTACATATATCAACTCAAAGAAGGGAGAATTCTTCCTAAAAAGTGAATCATTGCCAGCACACAATTAGAAATCTTGTGTTGGCAACGATTTCCTATGGGAAACAACATTCAACCTTATCTATCCTGTTTGTCTTTTTTTTCTGTGAGCTATCAGCACTCAGGGATTTTCTCCTCAGGACTGTGTAGGGAAGCCATATCCAGTTAACACACAAAAATTATTTCTGCAATGCAAGCTCATTTAATGCACTGTAGCGGATTTTCAAGATTTTACCTACAATTTTAAAAGTACAGTTCTAAAGATGTACAACTGCAGTTCGTTTTTATAAGAATGGAAGCAAGCAGAGATGGAACGTAATAAGCATCTCAGCTTCACTGACAGAAAAAAAAATGTAGTCACTTACTAAAGAAATATCTGCTGAGTTTTATGCATATTAAACTGAGTTACTATATATATTTTTAAACTGGAATCTGAAATCAGGAGTGTGAAAGAAATTCAAGTAAAAAGATTGTGGTAGCTAAAATGTCTAGTAAAGGCAGATTGTTAGTTGCCCTCAGGAAGCTTTTTAGTCCTTACATTTCCGTTTGTTTTATTAATCCTGTTTTCTGTTCCAGATATTTGAATTAGTTTACAGTGCATGTAGATATACTGAGACACTCAGATTTCTGCACATTTCCTTTGCCTGCTTTTAGGCATAGTTAGAGGAAGATCACAAACTGAAACAAAAACACAGATACTTTGGTTACAAACTGTCACATTGTTTTTCTGAGGTACCACAAACTCAGAGCTTTATGTGTATCATCAGAGTGGTGAATGGTTATGTCTTGTCCCAAAATGGTGAATTTGTTCATTAAAAAGATGCATGCAGTCTTTTAGACTATGTTACTCTAATTATATGTCCTGCTACTATGTATTGACATTTGTTGACCTGGCATGTCCAACTGGGACATCCCCATTTCCTGCAGAAAACAGAGGTACTCCAGAAAGCTCAAGTAAGGTCCAGTATCCCACCTGTAACCATAGGGTGACAGGACTACCAGGAGACAAAGTAGAAAGGATTGGTCCAGATAAAATTCCTTTATCTAACAAATCTAGGAGATTCTCTCTCTAATGCCCTTCCTGTGGGAAGAATAAATTTTGTTGAAGTTTCAAGTAGTTTACTCAGTTAAGTAGGTAGATGGATGAGTGTTCTTGTTTTAAAGATACACTGAGATTGTCTGAGACCATACGAGACAGCACACTATATGATACTGAATAATGTGAAAAGAGACAATATGCATTGTAGGTACGCAATAAATGCCAATGGGAGACAGTACTGGTTATGAAGATTGTTTAAGAAAATATAGATGAGATCTATGCATAGGTGTCAGAAAATGCAACTGAACAAAAGAGCCTACCATAACTATAGCCAATAGCAATAGCAAGTTAATAAATTATGGAAACAACTATATAATATACCATTGATTTTAAGAGAGTAGTTGACTATTACCATGACTTGTATGCATTGTCATAGTCAGAAATACCAACTTATGGGTTTATTATAAGCATTCACATGCTATTAGCATGCAACTGACTCACTGCCAATTAATTCTAGTGTTACATAGCCCCCTCCATAACTCTTACCCTAAACTCGTACTTCCTTTTCTAAATCTAAAACTCTGTCTCATTCCCTAACTCTAAATCTAAATTCTCCTCTTGCTCCCACAAGCTAAGCTCTCCAATTTGCCTAGTCCTAAACTCCCAGATCGATCCTTAAGCTTATATTTCACTCCTGCTTCCTAATCCTTACTCCCTGATTGGTCCCTATCCTAAATTGCCCTCCTACTCCTCAAAGATAAATTCTCCTCCCACTCCCTACATCTAAATGTCCCTCCAAATTGCTGTCTATACCTGACCCCAGTCCCAGTTGCCTAATGTTAAGCCTAAATCTCCCTGTGGGTCTCCTAAACCAGTCACTCAAACTTATTCCCATTCTCTTCTCATAGCTGCAGCACTTACCTCACTCAGACTCCAATATGTGCTCTAGCCGCAGCTGGTAGCTCCACACTCCCTCCACATGGGTACCACACCTTGCCTGAACACTTACTATGGTTAGAGCACAAGTAGTTGCCCATGCAAGTTGCAAGACACTAGGGTCCCAGCTGTGAGTCTGTGGTCTGCTGTGTTGTGTAAAAGCAAGCAGGACTTGAGAAGTTGTGTTATACCCTATATATGCCAAGGTATACACATTTTACAATTCTGTGTAAAGAAATGTGCTACCGTTTAACAGCATAGTTATCATGGTTTATGTTTATATATTTTGAATGGCATTTTTTACAAAGTCTGGATGCATAAGTGTTTTTTTCTGCTTTAGCCTGTCATGTCAAGACTATTTTTTATTTTTTTGCTGTACTGAACATTTTGC